>NW_025726163.1:0-125436 GCF_021461395.2 Schistocerca americana | reverse complement strand
TAGATTTTCGAATCCGACGCAAAAATGATAGTGAATTGTACGTTCAGCGCCTCCTAATGACGATAGAAGACTCAAATTGCGTCGCGATCCAATACATCGTCTCCAGCCGACTTGTCACCAAGGGTCTATTGCTGCCTCGGGCACCTTATGGTCGTTCTCCTGTGAGTCTAGATTTTCGAATCCGACGCAAATATGATAGTTAATTGTAACGTTCAGGGCCTTGTAATGACGATGGAAACACACAAATTGCGACGAGATTCAATACATCGTCCTCCAGCCGACTTGTCTCCAAGGGTCTGTTGCTGCCTCGGCACCGTATGGTCGTTCTCCTGTGAGTTTAGATTATCGAATCCGACGCAAAAATGATAGTTAATTTTAACGTTCACGGCCTCCTAATGCCGATGGAACACTCAAATTGCGTCGAGATTCAATACATCGGCCTCCAGCCGACTTGTCTCCAAGGGTCTATTGCTGCCTCGGGCACCTTATGGTCGTTCTCCTGTGAGTCTAGATTTTCGAATCCGACGCAAAAATGATAGTTAATTGTAACGTTCAGGGCCTTGTAATGACGATGGAACACTCAAATTGCGTCGAGATTCAATACATCGTCCTCCAGCCGACTTGTCTCCAAGGGGATATTGCTGTCTCGGGCACAATATGATCCTTCTCCTGTGAGTCTAGATTTTCGAATCCGACGCAAAAATGATAGTGAATTGTAACGTTCAGCGCCTCCTAATGACGATAGAAGACTCAAATTGCGTCGGCATTCAATACATCGTCCTCCAGCCGATTTGTCTCCAAGGGGATATCGCTGCCTCGGGCACCAAATGGTTCGACTGCTGTGAGTCTAGATTTTCGAATCTGACGAAAAACTGATAGTTAATTGTAACATTCAGGGCCTCCTAATGACGATGGAACACTCAAATTGCGTCGCGATCCAATACATCGTCCTCCAGCCGACTTGTCACCAAGGGTCTAATGCTGCCTCGGGCACTTTATGGTCGTTCTCTTGTAAGTCTAGATTTACGAATCCGACGCCAAAATGATAGTTAATGTGTAACGTTCAGGGCCGCCTAATGACGACGGAACTCTCAAATTGCGTCGAGATTCAATACTTCGTCCTCCAGCCGACTTGTCTCCAAGGGTCTATTGCTGCCTCGGGCACATTATGGTCGTTCTCCTGTGAGTCTAGATTTTCGTATCCGACGCAAAAATGATAGTTAATTGTAACGTTCAGGGCCTTCTAATGACGATGGAACACTCAAATTGCGTCGAGATTCAATACATCGGCCTCCAGCCGACTTGTCACCAAGGGTCTATTGCTGCCTCGGGCACCTTATGGTCGTTCTCCTGTGAGTCTAGATTTTCGAATCCGACGCTAAAATGATAGGTAATTGTAACGTTCAGGGCCTTCTAATGACGATGGAACACTCAAATTGCGTCGAGATCCAATACATCGGCCTCCAGCCGACTTGTCTCCAAGGGGATATTGCTGTCTCGGGCACAATATGATCTTTCTCCTGTGAGTCTAGAATTTCGAATCCGACGCAAAAATGATAGTGGATTGTAACGTTCAGCGTCTCCTAATGACGATAGAAGACTCAAATTGCGTCGCGATCCAATACATCGTCCTCCAGCCGACTTGTCTCCAAGGGTCTATTGCTGCCTCGGGCACCTTATGGTCGTTCTCCTGTGAGTCTAGATTTTCGAAACCGACGCAAAAATGATAATTAATTGTAACGTTCAGGGCCTTGTAATGACGATGGAACACTCAAATTGCGTCGAGATTCAATACATCGTCTTCCAGCCGACTTGTCTCCAAGGGTCTGTTGCTGCCTCGGGCACCGTATGGTCGTTCTCCTGTGAGTTTAGATTATCAAATCCGACGCAAAAATGATAGTTAATTTTAACGTTCAGGGCCTCCTAATGCCGATGGAACACTCAAATTGCGTCGAGATTCAATACATCGGCCTCCAGCCGACTTGTCTCCAAGGGACTATTGCTGCCTCGGGCACCTTATGGTCGTTCTCCTGTGAGTCTAGATTTTCGAATCCGACGCAAAAATGATAGTGAATTGTAACGTTCAGCGCCTCCTAATGACGATAGAAGACTCAATTTGCGTCGGCATTCAATACATCGTCCTCCAGCCGATTTGTCTCCAAGGGGATATTGCTGCCTCGGGCACCAAATGGTTCGTCTGCTGTGAGTCTAGATTTTCGAATCCGACGAAAAACTGATAGTTAATTGCAACATTCAGGGCCTTCTAATGACGATGGAACACTCAAATTGCGTCGAGATTCAATACATCGGCCTCCAGCCGACTTGTCTCCAAGGGTCTATTGCTGCCTCGGGCACCTTATGGTCGTTCTTCTGTGAGTCTAGATTTTCGAATCCGACGCTAAAATGATAGTTAATTGTAACGTTCAGGGCCTTCTAATGACGATGGAACACTCAAATTGCGTCGAGATCCAATACATCGGCCTCCAGCCGACTTGTCTCCAAGGGGATATTGCTGTCTCGTTCACAATATGATCTTTCTCCTGTGAGTCTAGATTTTCGAATCCGACGCAAAAATGATAGTGAATTGTAACGTTCAGCGACTCCTAATGACGATAGAAGACTCAAATTGCGTCGAGATTCAATACATCGTCCTCCAGCCGATTTGTCTCCAAGGGGTATATTGCTGTCTCGAGCACCGTATGAACTTCTCCTGTGAGTAGATTTTCGAATCCGACGCGAAACTGGTAGTTAATTGTAAGGTTCAGGGCTTTGTAATGACGATGGAACACTCAAATTGCGTCGAGATTCAATACATCGGCCTCCAGCCGACTTGTCTCCAAGGGTCTATTGCTGCCTCGGGCACCTTATGGTCGTTCTCCTGTGAGTCTAGATTTTCGTATCCGACGCAAAAATGATAGTTAATTGTAACGTTCAGGGCCTTCTAATGACGATGGAACACTCAAATTGCGTCGAGATTCAATACATCGGCCTCCAGCCGACTTGTCACCAGGGGTCTATTGCTGCCTCGGGCACCTTATGGTCGTTCTCCTGTGAGTCTAGATTTTCGAATCCGACGCAAAAATGATAGTTAATTGTAACGTTCAGGGCCTTCTAATGACGATGGAACACTGAAATTGCGTCGCGATCCAATACATCGCCCTCCAGCCGACTTGTCTCCAAGGGTCTATTGCTGCCTCGGGCACCTTATGGTCGTTCTATTGTGAGTTTAGATTATCGAATCCGACGCAAAAATGATAGTTAATTGTAACGTTCAGGGCCTTGTAATGACGATGGAACACTCAAATTGCGTCGAGATTCAATACATCGGCCTCCAGCCGACTTGTCTCCAAGGGTCTATTGCTGCCTCGGGCACCTTATGGTCGTTCTCCTGTGTGTCTAGATTTTCGTATCCGACGCAAAAATGATAGTTAATTGTAACGTTCAGCGGCTCCTAATGACGATAGAAGACTCAAATTGCGTCGGGATTCAATACATCGTCCTCCAGCCGATTTGTCTCCAAGGGGATGTTGCTGCCTCGGGCACCAAATGGTTCGTCTGCTGTGAGTCTACATTTTCGAATCCGACGAAAAACTGATAGTTAATTGTAACATTCAGGGCCTCCTAATGACGATGGAACACTCAAATTGCGTCGCAATCCAATACATCGTCCTCCAGCCGACTTGTCTCCAAGGGTCTAATGCTGCCTCGGGCACTTTATGGTCGTTCTCTTGTAAGTCTAGATTTACGAATCCGACGCCAAAATGATAGTTAATTGTAACGTTCAGGGCCTTCTAATGACGATGGAACACTCAAATTGCGTCGAGATCCAATACATCGGCCTCCAGCCGACTTGTCTCCAAGGGGATATTGCTGTCTCGGGCACAATATGATCTTTCTCCTGTGAGTCTAGAATTTCGAATCCGACGCAAAAATGATAGTGAATTGTAACGTTCAGCGCCTCCTAGTGACGATAGAAGACTCAAATTGCGTCGCGATCCAATACATCATCCTCCAGCCGACTTGTCTCCAAGGGTCTATTGCTGCCTCGGGCACCTTATGGTCGTTCTCCTGTGAGTCTAGATTTTCGAAACCGACGCAAAAATGATAATTAAATGTAACATTCAGGGCCTTGTAATGACGATGGAACACTCAAATTGCGTCGAGATTCAATACATCGTCCTCCAGCCGACTTGTCTCCAAGGGTCTGTTGCTGCCTCGGGCACCGTATGGTCGTTCTCCTGTGAGTTTAGATTATCAAATCCGACGCAAAAATGATAGTTAATTTTAACGTTCAGGGCCTCCTAATGACGATAGAAGACTCAATTTGCGTCGGCATTCAATACATCGTCCTCCAGCCGATTTGTCTCCAAGGGGATATTGCTGCCTCGGGCACCAAATGGTTCGTCTGCTGTGAGTCTAGATTTTCGAATCCGACGAAAAACTGATAGTTAATTGCAACATTCAGGGCCTCCTAATGACGATGGAACACTCAAATTGCGTCGCGATCCAATACATCGTCCTCCAGCCGACTTGTCTCCAAGGGTCTATTGCTGCCTCGGGCACCTTATGGTCGTTCTCCTGTGAGTCTAGATTTTCGTATCCGACGCAAAAATGATAGTTAATTGTAACGTTCAGGGCCTTCTAATGACGATGGAACACTCAAATTGCGTCGAGATTCAATACATCGGCCTCCAGCCGACTTGTCTCCAAGGGTCTATTGCTGTCTCGTTCACAATATGATCTTTCTCCTGTGAGTCTAGATTTTCGAATCCGACGCAAAAATGATAGTGAATTGTAACGTTCAGCGACTCCTAATGACGATAGAAGACTCAAATTGCGTCGAGATTCAATACATCGTCCTCCAGCCGATTTGTCTCCAAGGGGTATATTGCTGTCTCGAGCACCGTATGAACTTCTCCTGTGAGTAGATTTTCGAATCCGACGCGAAACTGGTAGTTATTTGTAAGGTTCAGGGCTTTGTAATGACGATGGAACACTCAAATTGCGTCGAGATTCAATACATCGGCCTCCAGCCGACTTGTCTCCAAGGGTCTATTGCTGCCTCGGGCACCTTATGGTCGTTCTCCTGTGAGTCTAGATTTTCGTATCCGACGCAAAAATGATAGTTAATTGTAACGTTCAGGGCCTTCTAATGACGATGGAACACTCAAATTGCGTCGAGATTCAATACATCGGCCTCCAGCCGACTTGTCACCAGGGGTCTATTGCTGCCTCGGGCACCTTATGGTCGTTCTCCTGTGAGTCTAGATTTTCGAATCCGACGCAAAAATGATAGTTAATTGTAACGTTCAGGGCCTTCTAATGACGATGGAACACTCAAATTGCGTCGCGATCCAATACATCGCCCTCCAGCCGACTTGTCTCCAAGGGTCTATTGCTGCCTCGGGCACCTTATGGTCGTTCTATTGTGAGTTTATATTATCGAATCCGACGCAAAAATGATAGTTAATTGTAACGTTCAGGGCCTTCTAATGCCGATGGAACACTCAAATTGCGTCGAGATTCAATACATCGGCCTCCAGCCGACTTGTCTCCAAGGGTCTATTGCTGCCTCGGGCACCTTATGGTCGTTCTCCTGTGTGTCTAGATTTTCGTATCCGACGCAAAAATGATAGTTAATTGTAACGTTCAGCGGCTCCTAATGACGATAGAAGACTCAAATTGCGTCGGGATTCAATACATCGTCCTCCAGCCGATTTGTCTCCAAGGGGATGTTGCTGCCTCGGGCACCAAATGGTTCGTCTGCTGTGAGTCTACATTTTCGAATCCGACGAAAAACTGATAGTTAATTGTAACATTCAGGGCCTCCTAATGACGATGGAACACTCAAATTGCGTCGCGATCCAATACATCGTCCTCCAGCCGACTTGTCTCCAAGGGTCTAATGCTGCCTCGGGCACTTTATGGTCGTTCTCTTGTAAGTCTAGATTTACGAATCCGACGCCAAAATGATAGTTAATTGTAACGTTCAGGGCCGCCTAATGACGATGGAACTCTCAAATTGCGTCGAGATTCAATACATCGTCCTCCAGCCGACTTGTCTCCAAGGGTCTATTGCTGCCTCGGGCACCTTATGGTCGTTCTCCTGTGAGTCTAGATTTTCGTATCCGACGCAAAAATGATAGTTAATTGTAACGTTCAGGGCCTTCTAATGACGCTGGAACCCTCAAATTGCGTCGAGATTCAATACATCGGCCTCCAGCCGAATTGTCTCCAAGGGGATATCGCTGCCTCGGGCACCACATGGTCCTTCTCGTGTGAGCTAGATTTTCGAATCCGACGCAAAAATGATAGTGAATTGTAACGATCAGCGCCTCCTAATGACGATAGAAGACTCAAAATGCGTCGCGATCCAATACATCGTCCTCCAGCCGACTTGTCTCCAAGGGTCTATTGCTGCCTCGGGCACCTTATGGTCGTTCTCCTGTGAGTCTAGATTTTCGAATCCGACGCAAAAATGATAGTTAATTGTAACGTTCAGGGCCTTGTAATGACGATGGAACACTCAAATTGCGACGAGATTCAATACATCGTCCTCCAGCCGACTTGTCTCCAAGGGTCTGTTGCTGCCTCGGGCACCGTATGGTCGTTCTCCTGTGAGTTTAGATTATCGAATCCGACGCAAAAATGATAGTTAATTTTAACGTTCAGGGCCACCTAATGCCGATGGAACACTCAAATTGCGTCGAGATTCAATACATCGGCCTCCAGCCGACTTGTCTCCAAGGGTCTATTGCTGCCTCGGGCACCTTATGGTCGTTCTCCTGTGAGTCTAGATTTTCGAATCCGACGCAAAAATGATAGTTAATTGTAACGTTCAGGGCCTTCTAATGACGATGGAACACTCAAATTGCGTCGCGATTAAATACATCGTCCTCCAGCCGACTTGTCTCCAAGGGGATATTGCTGTCTCGGGCACAATATGATCCTTCTCCTGTGAGTCTAGATTTTCGAATCCGACGCAAAAATGATAGTGAATTGTAACGTTCAGCGCCTCCTAATGACGATAGAAGACTCAAATTGCGTCGGCATTCAATACATCGTCCTCCAGCCGATTTGTCTCCAAGGGGATATTGCTGCCTCGGGCACCAAATGGTTCGTCTGCTTTGAGTCTAGATTTTCGAATCCGACGAAAAACTGATAGTTAATTGTGACATTCAGGGCGTCCTAATGACGATGGAACACTCAAATTGCGTCGCGATCCAATACATCGTCCTCCAGCCGACTTGTCTCCAAGGGTCTAATGCTGCCTCGGGCACTTTATGGTCGTTCTCTTGTAAGTCTAGATTTACGAATCCGACGCCAAAATGATAGTTAATTGTAACGTTCAGGGCCGCCTAATGACGATGGAACTCTCAAATTGCGTCGAGATTCAATACATCGTCCTCCAGCCGACTTGTCTCCAAGGGTCTATTGCTGCCTCGGGCACATTATGGTCGTTCTCCTGTGAGTCTAGATTTTCGTATCCGACGCAAAAATGATAGTTAATTGTAACGTTCAGGGCCTTCTAATGACGATGGAACACTCAAATTGCGTCGAGATTCAATACATCGGCCTCCAGCCGACTTGTCACCAAGGGTCTATTGCTGCCTCGGGCACCTTATGGTCGTTCTCCTGTGAGTCTAGATTTTCGAATCCGACGCTAAAATGTAGTTAATTGTAACGTTCAGGGCCTTCTAATGACGATGGAACACTCAAATTGCGTCGAGATCCAATACATCGGCCTCCAGCCGACTTGTCTCCAAGGGGATATTGCTGTCTCGGGCACAATATGATCTTTCTCCTGTGAGTCTAGAATTTCGATTCCGACGCAAAAATGATAGTGAATTGTAACGTTCAGCGCCTCCTAATAACGATAGAAGACTCAAATTGCGTCGCGATCCAATACATCGTCCTCCAGCCGACTTGTCTCCAAGGGTCTATTGCTGCCTCGGGCACCTTATGGTCGTTCTCCTGTGAGTCTAGATTTTCGAAACCGACGCAAAAATGATAGTTAATTGTAACGTTCAGGGCCTTGTAATGACGATGGAACACTCAAATTGCGTCGAGATTCAATACATCGTCCTCCAGCCGACTTGTCTCCAAGGGTCTGTTAATGCCTCGGGCACCGTATGGTCGTTCTCCTGTGAGTTTAGATTATCAAATCCGACGCAAAAATGATAGTTAATTTTAACGTTCAGGGCCTCCTAATGCCGATGGAACACTCAAATTGCGTCGAGATTCAATACATCGGCCTCCAGCCGACTTGTCTCCAAGGGACTATTGCTGCCTCGGGCACCTTATGGTCGTTCTCCTGTGAGTCTAGATTTTCGAATCCGACGCAAAAATGATAGTGAATTGTAACGTTCAGCGCCTCCTAATGACGATAGAAGACTCAATTTGCGTCGGCATTCAATACATCGTCCTCCAGCCGATTTGTCTCCAAGTGGATATTGCTGCCTCGGGCACCAAATGGTTCGTCTGCTGTGAGTCTAGATTTTCGAATCCGACGAAAAACTGATAGTTAATTGCAACATTCAGGGCCTCCTAATGACGATGGAACACTCAAATTGCATCGCGATCCAATACATCGTCCTCCAGCCGACTTGTCTCCAAGGGTCTAATGCTGCCTCGGGCACTTTATGGTCGTTCTCTTGTAAGTCTAGATTTACGAATCCGACGCCAAAATGATAGTTAATTGTAACGTTCAGGGCCGCCTAATGACGATGGAACTCTCAAATTGCGTCGAGATTCAATACATCGTCCTCCAGCCGACTTGTCTCCAAGGGTCTATTGCTGCCTCGGGCACCTTATGGTCGTTCTCCTGTGAGTCTAGATTTTAGTATCCGACGCAAAAATGATAGTTAATTGTAACGTTCAGGGCCTTCTAATGACGATGGAACACTCAAATTGCGTCGAGATTCAATACATCGGCCTCCAGCCGACTTGTCTCCAAGGGTCTATTGCTGCCTCGGGCACATTATGGTCGTTCTCCTGTGAGTCTAGATTTTCGAATCCGACGCTAAAATGATAGTTAATTGTAACGTTCAGGGCCTTCTAATGACGATGGAACACTCAAATTGCGTCGAGATCCAATACATCGGCCTCCAGCCGACTTGTCTCCAAGGGGATAATGCTGTCTCGTTCACAATATGATCTTTCTCCTGTGAGTCTAGATTTTCGAATCCGACGCAAAAATGATAGTGAATTGTAACGTTCAGCGACTCCTAATGACGATAGAAGACTCAAATTGCGTCGAGATTCAATACATCGTCCTCCAGCCGATTTGTCTCCAAGGGGTATATTGCTGTCTCGAGCACCGTATGAACTTCTCCTGTGAGTAGATTTTCGAATCCGACGCGAAACTGGTAGTTACTTGTAAGGTTCAGGGCTTTGTAATGACGATGGAACACTCAAATTGCGTCGAGATTCAATACATCGGCCTCCAGCCGACTTGTCTCCAAGGGTCTATTGCTGCCTCGTGCACCTTATGGTCGTTCTCCTGTGAGTCTAGATTTTCGTATCCGATGCAAAAATGATAGTTAATTGTAACGTTCAGGGCCTTCTAATGACGATGGAACACTCAAATTGCGTCGAGATTCAATACATCGGCCTCCAGCCGACTTGTCACCAGGGGTCTATTGCTGCCTCGGGCACCTTATGGTCGTTCACCTGTGAGTCTAGATTTTCGAATCCGACGCAAAAATGATAGTTAATTGTAACGTTCAGGGCCATCTAATGACGATGGAACACTCAAATTGCGTCGCGATCCAATACATCGTCCTTCAGCCGACTTGTCTCCAAGGGTCTATTGCTGCCTCGGGCACCTTATGGTCGTTCTATTGTGAGTTTAGATTATCGAATCCGACGCAAAAATGATAGTTAATTGTAACGTTCACGGCCTTCTAATGCCGATGGAACACTCAAATTGCGTCGAGATTCAATACATCGGCCTCCAGCCGACTTGTCTCCAAGGGTCTATTGCTGCCTCGGGCACCTTATGGTCGTTCTCATGTGTGTCTAGATTTTCGTATCCGACGCAAAAATGATAGTTAATTGTAACGTTCAGCGGCTCCTAATGACGATAGAAGACTCAAATTGCGTCGGGATTCAATACAGCGTCCTCCAGCCGATTTGTCTCCAAGGGAATGTTGCTGCCTCGGGCACCAAATGGTTCGTCTGCTGTGAGTCTACATTTTCGAATCCGACGAAAAACTGATAGTTAATTGTAACATTCAGGGCCTCCTAGTGACGATGGAACACTCAAATTGCGTCGCGATCCAATACATCGTCATCCAGCCGACTTGTCTCCAAGGGTCTAATGCTGCCTCGGGCACTTTATGGTCGTCCTCTTGTAGGTCTAGATTTACGAATCCGACGCCAAAATGATAGTTAATTGTAACGTTCAGGGCCGCCTAATGACGATGGAACTCTCAAATTGCGTCGAGATTCAATACATCGTCCTCCAGCCGACTTGTCTCCAAGGGTCTATTGCTGCCTCGGGCACCTTATGGTCGTTCTCCTGTGAGTCTAGATTTTCGTATCCGACGCAAAAATGATAGTTAATTGTAACGTTCAGGGCCTTCTAATGACGCTGGAACCCTCAAATTGCGTCGAGATTCAATACATCGGCCTCCAGCCGACTTGTCTCCAAGGGGATATTGCTGCCTCGGGCACCACATGGTCCTTCTCGTGTGAGCTAGATTTTCGAATTCGACGCAAAAATGATAGTGAATTGTAACGATCAGCGCCTCCTAATGACGATAGAAGACTCAAAATGCGTCGCGATCCAATACATCGTCCTCCAGCCGACTTGTCTCCAAGGGTCTATTGCTGCCTCGGGCACCTTATGGTCGTTCTCCTGTGAGTCTAGATTTTCGAATCCGACGCAAAAATGATAGTTAATTGTAACGTACAGGGCCTTGTAATGACGATGGAACACTCAAATTGCGACGAGATTCAATACATCGTCCTCCAGCCGACTTGTCTCCAAGGGTCTGTTGCTGCCTCGGGCACCGTATGGTCGTTCTCCTGTGAGTTTTGATTATCGAATCCGACGCAAAAATGATAGTTAATTTTAACGTTCAGGGCCTCCTAATGCCGATGGAACACTCAAATTGCGTCGAGATTCAATACATCGGCCTCCAGCCGACTTGTCTCCAAGGGTCTATTGTTGCCTCGGGCACCTTATGGTCGTTCTCCTGTGAGTCTAGATTTTCGAATCCGACGCAAAAATGATAGTTAATTGTAACGTTAAGGGCATTCAAATGACGATGGAACACTCAAATTGCGTCGAGATTCAATACATCGTCCTCCAGCCGACTTGTCTACAAGGGGATATTGCTGTCTCGGGCACAATATGATCCTTCTCCTGTGAGTCTAGATTTTCGAATCCGACGCAAAAATGATAGTGAATTGTAACGTTCAGCGCCTCCTAATGACGATAGAAGACTCAAATTGCGTCGGCATTCAATACATCGTCCTCCAGCCGATTTGTCTCCAAGGGGATATTGCTGCCTCGGGCACAAAATGGTTCGTCTGCTTTGAGTCTAGATTTTCGAATCCGACGAAAAACTGATAGTTAATTGTAACATTCAGGGCCTCCTAATGACGATGGAACACTCAAATTGCGTCGCGATCCAATACATCGTCCTCCAGCGGACTTGTCTCCAAGGGTCTAATGCTGCCTCGGGCACTTTATGGTCGTTCTCTTGTAAGTCTAGATTTACGAATCCGACGCCAAAATGATAGTTAATTGTAACGTTCAGGGCCGCCTAATGACGATGGAACTCTCAAATTGCGTCGAGATTCAATACATCGGCCTCCAGCGGACTTGTCTCCAAGGGGATATTGCTGTCTCGGGCACAATATGATCTTTCTCCTGAGAGTCTAGATTTTAGAATCCGACGCAAAAATGATAGTGAATTGTAACGTTCAGCGCCTCCTAATGACGATAGAAGACTCAAATTGCGTCGCGATCCAATACATCGTCCTCCAGCCGACTTGTCTCCAAGGGTCTATTGCTGCCTCGGGCACCTTATGGTCGTTCTCCTGTGAGTCTAGATTTTCGAATCCGACGCAAAAATGATAGTTAATTGTAACGTTCAGGGCCTTCTAATGACGATGGAACACTCAAATTGCGTCGAGATTCAATACATCGTCCTCCAGCCGACTTGTCTCCAAGGGGATATTGCTGTCTCGGGCACAATATGATCCTTCTCCTGTGAGTCTAGATTTTCGAATCCGACGCAAAAATGATAGTGAATTGTAACGTTCAGCGCCTCCTAATGACGATAGAAGACTCAAATTGCGTCGGGATTCAATACATCGTCCTCCAGCCGATTTGTCTCCAAGGGGATATTGCTGCCTCGGGCACCAAATGGTTTGTCTGCTGTGAGTCTAGATTTTCGAATCCGACGAAAAACTGATAGTTAATTGTAACATTCAGGGCCTCCTAATGACGATGGAACACTCAAATTGCGTCGCGATCCAATACATCGTCCTCCAGCCGACTTGTCTCCAAGGGTCTAATGCTGCCTCGGGCACCTTATGGTCGTTCTCTTGTAAGTCTAGATTTACGAATCCGACTTAAAAATGATAGTTAATTGTAACGTTCAGGGCCGCCTAATGACGATGGAACTCTCAAATTGCGTCGAGATTCAATACATCGTCCTCCAGCCGACTTGTCTCCAAGGGTCTATTGCTGCCTCGAGCACCTTATGGTCGTTCTCCTGTGAGTCTAGATTTTCGTATCCGACGCAAAAATGATAGTTAATTGTAACGTTCAGGGCCTTCTAATGACGATGGAACACTCAAATTGCGTCGAGATTCAATACATCGGCCTCCAGCCGACTTGTCTCCAAGGGGATATCGCTGCCTCGGGCACCACATGGTCCTTCTCCTGTGAGCTAGATTATCGAATCCGACGCAAAAATGATAGTGAATTGTAACGTTCAGCGCCTCCTAATGACGATAGAAGTCTCAAATTGCGTCGCGATCCAATACATCGTCCTCCAGCCGACTTGTCTCCAAGGGTCTATTGCTGCCTCGGGCACCTTATGGTCGTTCTCCTGTGAGTCTAGATTTTCGAATCCGACGCAAAAATGATAGTTAATTGTAACGTTCAGGGCCTTCTAATGACGATGGAACACTCAAATTGCGTCGAGATTCAATACATCTTCCTCCAGCCGATTTGTCTCCAAGGGGATATTGCTGTCTCGGGCACAATATGATCCTTCTCCTGTGAGTCTAGATTTTCGAATCCGACGCAAAAATGATAGTGAATTGTAACGTTCAGCGCCTCCTAATGACGATAGAAGACTCAAATTGCGTCGGCATTCAATACATCGTCCTCCTGCCGATTTGTCTCCAAGGAGATATTGCTGCCTCGGGCACCAAATGGTTCGTCTGCTGTGAGTCTAGATTTTCGAATCCGACGGAAAACTGATAGTTAATTGCAACATTCAGGGCCTCCTAATGACGATGGAACACTCAAATTGCGTCGCGATCCAATACATCGTCCTCCAGCCGACTTGTCTCCAAGGGTCTAATGCTGCCTCGGGCACCTTATGGTCGTTCTCCTGTGAGTTTAGATTTTCGAATCCGACGAAAAACTGATAGTTAATTGTAACATTCAGGGCCTCCTAATGACGATGGAACACTCATTTTGCGTCGCGATCCAATACATCGTCCTCCAACCGACTTGTCTCCAAGGGTCAATAGCTGCCTCGGGCACCGTATGGTCGTTCCCCTGTGAGTCTAGATTTTCGAATCCGACGCAAAAATGATAGTGAATTGTAACGTTCAGCGCCTCCTAATGACGATGGAACACTCAAATTGCGTCGCGATCCAATACATCGTCCTCCAGCCGACTTGTCTCCAAGGGTCTAATGCTGCCTCGGGCACTTTATGGTCGTTCTCTTGTAAGTCTAGATTTACGAATCCGACGCCAAAATGATAGTTAATTGTAACGTTTAGGGCCGCCTAATGACGATGGAACTCTCAAATTGCGTCGAGATTCAATACATCGTCCTCCAGCCGACTTGTCTCCAAGGGTCTATTGCTGCCTCGGGCACATTATGGCCGTTCTCCTGTGAGTCTAGATTTTCGTATCCGACGCAAAAATGATAGTTAATTGTAACGTTCAGGGCCTTCTAATGACGATGGAACACTCAAATTGCGTCGAGATTCAATACATCGGCCTCCAGCCGACTTGTCACCAAGGGTCTATTGCTGCCTCGGGCACCTTATGGTCGTTCTCCTGTGAGTCTAGATTTTCGAATCCGACGCTAAAATGATAGTTAATTGTAACGTTCAGGGCCTTCTAATGACGATGGAACACTCAAATTGCGTCGAGATCCAATACATCGGCCTCCAGCGGACTTGTCTCCAAGGGGATATTGCTGTCTCGGGCACAATATGATCTTTCTCCTGAGAGTCTAGATTTTCGAATCCGACGCAAAAATGATAGTGAATTGTAACGTTCAGCGCCTCCTAATGACGATAGAAGACTCAAATTGCGTCGCGATCCAATACATCGTCCTCCAGCCGACTTGTCTCCAAGGGTCTATTGCTGCCTCGGGCACCTTATGGTCGTTCTCCTGTGAGTCTAGATTTTCGAATCCGACGCAAAAATGATAGTTAATTGTAACGTTCAGGGCCTTCTAATGACGATGGAACACTCAAATTGCGTCGAGATTCAATACATCGTCCTCCAGCCGACTTGTCTCCAAGGGGATATTGCTGTCTCGGGCACAATATGATCCTTCTCCTGTGAGTCTAGATTTTCGAATCCGACGCAAAAATGATAGTGAATTGTAACGTTCAGCGCCTCCTAATGACGATAGAAGACTCAAATTGCGTCGGGATTCAATACATCGTCCTCCAGCCGATTTGTCTCCAAGGGGATATTGCTGCCTCGGGCACCAAATGGTTTGTCTGCTGTGAGTCTAGATTTTCGAATCCGACGAAAAACTGATAGTTAATTGTAACATTCAGGGCCTCCTAATGACGATGGAACACTCAAATTGCGTCGCGATCCAATACATCGTCCTCCAGCCGACTTGTCTCCAAGGGTCTAATGCTGCCTCGGGCACCTTATGGTCGTTCTCTTGTAAGTCTAGATTTACGAATCCGACGCCAAAATGATAGTTAATTGTAACGTTCAGGGCCGCCTAATGACGATGGAACTCTCAAATTGCGTCGACATTCAATACATCGTCCTCCAGCCGACTTGTCTCCAAGGGTCTATTGCTGCCTCGGGCACCTTATGGTCGTTCTCCTGTGAGTCTAGATTTTCGTATCCGACGCAAAAATGATAGTTAATTGTAACGTTCAGGGCCTTCTAATGACGATGGAACACTCAAATTGCGTCGAGATTCAATACATCGGCCTCCAGCCGACTTGTCTCCAAGGGGATATCGCTGCCTCGGGCACCACATGGTCCTTCTCCTGTGAGCTAGATTTTCGAATCCGACGCATAAATGATAGTGAATTGTAACGTTCAGCGCCTCCTAATGACGATAGAAGTCTCAAATTGCGTCGCGATCCAATACATCGTCCTCCAGCCGACTTGTCTCCAAGGGTCTATTGCTGCCTCGGGCACCTTATGGTCGTTCTCCTGTGAGTCTAGATTTTCGAATCCGACGCAAAAATGATAGTTAATTGTAACGTTCAGGGAATTCTAATGACGATGGAACACTCAAATTGCGTCGAGATTCAATACATCTTCCTCCAGCCGATTTGTCTCCAAGGGGATATTGCTGTCTCGGGCACAATATGATCCTTCTCCTGTGAGTCTAGATTTTCGAATCCGACGCAAAAATGATAGTGAATTGTAACGTTCAGCGCCTCCTAATGACGATAGAAGACTCAAATTGCGTCGGCATTCAATACATCGTCCTCCAGCCGATTTGTCTCCAAGGAGATATTGCTGCCTCGGGCACCAAATGGTTCGTCTGCTGTGAGTCTAGATTTTCGAATCCGACGGAAAACTGATAGTTAATTGCAACATTCAGGGCCTCCTAATGACGATGGAACACTCAAATTGCGTCGCGATCCAATACATCGTCCTCCAGCCGACTTGTCTCCAAGGGTCTAATGCTGCCTCGGGCACCTTATGGTCGTTCTCCTGTGAGTTTAGATTTTCGAATCCGACGAAAAACTGATAGTTAATTGTAACATTCAGGGCCTCCTAATGACGATGGAACACTCATTTTGCGTCGCGATCCAATACATCGTCCTCCAACCGACTTGTCTCCAAGGGTCAATAGCTGCCTCGGGCACCGTATGGTCGTTCCCCTGTGAGTCTAGATTTTCGAATCCGACGCAAAAATCATAGTTAATTGTAACGTTCAGGGCCTTCTAATGACGATGGAACACTCAAATTGCGTCGAGATTCAATACATCGTCCTCCAGCCGACTTGTCTCCAAGGGGATATTGCTGTCTCGGGCACAATATGATCTTTCTCCTGTGAGTCTAGATTTTCGAATCCGACGCAAAAATGATAGTGAATTGTAACGTTCAGCGCCTCCTAATGACGATCGAAGACTCAAATTGCGTCGAGATTCAATACATCGTCCTCCAGCCGATTTGTCTCCAAGGGGTATATTGCTGTCTCTAGCACCGTATGAACTTCTCCTGTGAGTAGATTTTCGAATCCTACGCGAAACTGATAGTTAATTGTAAGGTTCAGGGCTTTGTAATGACGATGGAACACTCAAATTGCGTCGAGATTCAATACATCGGCCTCCAGCCGACTTGTCTCCAAGGGGATATCGCTGCCTCGGGCACCAAATGGTCCTTCATCTGTGAGTCTAGATTTTCGAATCCGACGCAAAAATGATAGTGAATTGTAACGTTCAGCGCCTCCTAATGACGATAAAAAGACTCAAATTGCGTCGCGATCCAATACATCGTCCTCCAGCCGACTTGTCTCCAAGGGTCTATTGCTGCCTCGGGCACCTTATGGTCGTTCTCCTGTGAGTGTAGATTATCGAATCCGACGCAAAAATGATAGTTAATTGTAACGTTCAGGGCCTTGTAATGACGATGGAACACTCAAATTGCGTCGAGATTCAATACATCGTCCTCCAGCCGACTTGTCTCCAAGGGTCTGTTGCTGCCTCGGGCACCGTATGGTCGTTCTCCTGTGAGTTTAGATTATCGAATCCGACGGAAAAAATGATAGTTAATTTTAACGTTCAGGGCCTCCTAATGCCGATGGAACACTCAAATTGCGTCGAGATTCAATACATCGGCCTCCAGCCGACTTGTCTCCAAGAGTCTACTGCTGCCTCGGGCACCTTATGGTCGTTCTCCTGTGAGTCTAGATTTTCGAATCCGACGCAAAAATGATGGTTAATTGTAACGTTCAGGGCCTTCTAATGACGATGGAACACTCAAATTGCGTCGAGATTCAATACATCGTCCTCCAGCCGACTTGTCTCCTAGGGGATATTGCTGTCTCGGGCAATCCTTCTCCTGTGAGTCTAGATTTTCGAATCCGACGCAAAACTGATAGTGAAATTTAACGTTCAGCGCCTCCTAATGACGATAGACGACTCAAAATGCGTCGTCATTCAATACATCGTCTTCCAGCCGATTTGTCTCCAAGGGGATATTGCTGCCTCGGGCACCAAATGGTTCGTCTGCTGTGAGTCTAGATTTTCGAATCCGACGAAAAACTGATAGTTAATTGTAACATTCAGGGCCTCCTAATGACGATGGAACACTCAAATTGCGTCGCGATCCAATACATCGTCCTCCAGCCGACTTGTCTCCAAGGGGATATTGCTGTCTCGGGCACAATATGATCTTCATCCTGTGAGTCTAGATTTTCGAATACGACGCAAACATGATAGTGAATTGTAACGTTCAGCGCCTCCTAATGACGATAGAAGACTCAAATTGCGTCGAGATTCTATACATCGCCCTCCAGCCGATTTGTCTCCAAGGGGTATATTGCTGTCTCGAGCACCGTATGAACTTCTCCTGTGAGTAGATTTTCGAATCCGACGCGAAACTGATAGTTAATTGTAAGGTTCAGGGCTTTGTAATGACGATGGAACACTCAAATTGCGTCGAGATTCAATACATCGGCCTCCAGCCGACTTGTCTCCAAGGGTCTATTGCTGCCTCGGGCACCTTATGGTCGTTCTCCTGTGTGTCTAGATTTTCGTATCCGACGCAAAAATGAAACTTAATTGTAACGTTCAGGGTCTCCTAATGACGATGGAACACTCAAATTGCGTCGTGATTCAATACATCGTCCTCCAGCCGACTTGTCTCCAAGGGTCTATTGCTGCCTCGGGCACCTTATGGTCGTTCTCCTGTGAGTCTACATTTTCTTATCCGACGCAAAAATGATAGTTAATTGCAACGTTCAGGGCCTTCTAATGACGATGGAACACTCAAATTGCGTCGAGATTCAATACATCGGCCTCCAGCCGACTTGTCTCCAAGGGGATATCGCTGCCTCGGGCACCACATGGTCCTTCTCCTGTGAGCTAGATTTTCGAATCCGACGCAAAAATGATAGTGAATTGTAACGTTCAGCGCCTCCTAATGACGATAGAAGTCTCAAATTGCGTCGCGATCCAATACATCGTCCTCCAGCCGACTTGTCTCCAAGGGTCTATTGCTGCCTCGGGCACCTTATGGTCGTTCTCCTGTGAGTCTAGATTTTCGAATCCGACGCAAAAATGATAGTTAATTGTAACGTTCAGGGCCTTCTAATGACGATGGAACACTCAAATTGCGTCGAGATTCAATACATCTTCCTCCAGCCGATTTGTCTCCAAGGGGATATTGCTGTCTCGGGCACAATATGATCCTTCTCCTGTGAGTCTAGATTTTCGAATCCGACGCAAAAATGATAGTGAATTGTAACGTTCAGCGCCTCCTAATGACGATAGAAGACTCAAATTGCGTCGGCATTCAATACATCGTCCTCCAGCCGATTTGTCTCCAAGGAGATATTGCTGCCTCGGGCACCAAATGGTTCGTCTGCTGTGAGTCTAGATTTTCGAATCCGACGGAAAACTGATAGTTAATTGCAACATTCAGGGCCTCCTAATGACGATGGAACACTCAAATTGCGTCGCGATCCAATACATCGTCCTCCAGCCGACTTGTCTCCAAGGGTCTAATGCTGCCTCGGGCACCTTATGGTCGTTCTCCTGTGAGTTTAGATTTTCGAATCCGACGAAAAACTGATAGTTAATTGTAACATTCAGGGCCTCCTAATGACGATGGAACACTCATTTTGCGTCGCGATCCAATACATCGTCCTCCAACCGACTTGTCTCCAAGGGTCAATAGCTGCCTCGGGCACCGTATGGTCGTTCCCCTGTGAGTCTAGATTTTCGAATCCGACGCAAAAATCATAGTTAATTGTAACGTTCAGGGCCTTCTAATGACGATGGAACACTCAAATTGCGTCGAGATTCAATACATCGTCCTCCAGCCGACTTGTCTCCAAGGGGATATTGCTGTCTCGGGCACAATATGATCTTTCTCCTGTGAGTCTAGATTTTCGAATCCGACGCAAAAATGATAGTGAATTGTAACGTTCAGCGCCTCCTAATGACGATAGAAGACTCAAATTGCATCGAGATTCAATACATCGTCCTCCAGCCGATTTGTCTCCAAGGGGTATATTGCTGTCTCGAGCACCGTATGAACTTCTCCTGTGAGTAGATTTTCGAATCCGACGCGAAACTGATAGTTAATTGTAAGGTTCAGGGCTTTGTAATGACGATGGAACACTCAAATTGCGTCGAGATTCAATACATCGGCCTCCAGCCGACTTGTCTCCAAGGGTCTATTGCTGCCTCGGGCACCTTATGGTCGTTCTCCTGTGTGTCTAGATTTTCGTATCCGACGCAAAAATGAAACTTAATTGTAACGTTCAGGGCCTTCTAATGACGATGGAACACTCAAATTGCGTCGAGATTCAATACATCGGCCTCCAGCCGACTTGTCTCCAAGGGGATATCGCTGCCTCGGGCACCACATGGTCCTTCTCCTGTGAGTCTAGATTTTCGAATCCGACGCAAAAATGATAGTGAATTGTAACGTTCAGCGCCTGCTAATGACGATAGAAGACTCAAATTGCGTCGCGATCCAATACATTGTCCTCCAGCCGACTTGTCTCCAAGGGTCTATTGCTGCCTCGGGCACCTTATGGTCGTTCTCCTGTGAGTCTAGATTTTCGAATCCGACGCAAAAATGATAGTTAATTGTAACGTTCAGGGCCTTCTAATGACGATGGAACACTCAAATTGCGTCGAGATTCAATACATCGTCCTCCAGCCGACTTGTCTCCAAGGGGATATTGCTGTCTCGGGCACAATATGATCTTTCTCCTGTGAGTCTAGATTTTAAAATCCGACGCAAAAATGATAGTGAATTGTAACGTTCAGCGCCTCCTAATGACGATAGAAGACTCAAATTGCGTCGAGATTCAATACATCGTCCTCCAGCCGACCTGTCTCCAAGGGTCTATTGCTGCCTCGGGCACCTTGTGGTCGTTCTCCTGTGAGTCTAGATTTTCGTATCCGTCGCAAAAATGATAGTTAATTGTAACGTTCACGGCCTTCTAATGACGATGGAACACTCAAATTGCGTCGAGATTCAATACATCGGCCTCCAGCCGACTTGTCTCCAAGGGGATATCGCTGCCACGGGCACCACATGGTCCTTCTCCTGTGAGTCTAGATTTTCGAATCCGACGCAAAAATGATAGTGAATTGTAACGTTCAGTGCCTCCTAATGACGATAGAAGACTCAAATTGCGTCGCGATCCAATACATCGTCCTCCAGCCGACTTGTCTCCAAGGGTCTATTGCTGCCTCGGGCACCTTATGGCCGTTCTCCTGTGAGTCTAGATTTTCGAATCCGACGCAAAAATGATAGTTAACTGTAACGTTCAGGGCCTTGTAATGACGATGGAACACTCAAATTGCTTCGAGATTCAATACATCGTCCTCCAGCCGACTTGTCTCCAAGTGTCTATTGCTGCCTCGGGCACTTTATGGTCGTTCTCCTGTGAGTTTAGATTTTCGAATCCGACGAATAACTGATAGTTAATTGTAACATTCAGGGCCTCCTAATGACGATGGAACACTCACTTTGCGTCGCGATCCAATACATCGTCCTCTAACCGACTCTTCTGCAAGGGTCAATAGCTGCCTCGGGCACCGTATGGTCGTTCCCCTGTGAGTCTAGATTTTCGAATCCGACGCAAAAATCATAGTTAATTGTAACGTTCAGGGCCCTCTAATGACGATGGAACACTCAAATTGCGTCGAGATTCAATACATCGTCCTCCAGCCGACTTGTCTCCAAGGGGATATTGCTGTCTCGGGCACAATATGATCCTTCTCCTGTGAGTCTAGATTTTCGAATCCGACGCAAAAATGATAGTGAATTGTAACGTTCAGCGCCTCCTAATGACGATAGAAGACTCAAATTGCGTCGGCATTCAATACATCGTCCTCCAGCCGATTTGTCTCCAAGGGGATATTGCTGCCTCGGGCACCAAATGGTTCGTCTGCTGTGAGTCTAGATTTTCGAATCCGACGGAAAACTGATAGTTAATTGTAACATTCAGGGCCTCCTAATGACGATGGAACACTCAAATTGCGTCGCGATCCAATACATCGTCCTCCAGGCGACTTGTCTCCAAGGGTGTAATGCTGCCTCGGCCACTTTATGGTCGTTCTCTTGTAAGTCTAGATTTACGAATCCGACGCAAAAATGATAGTTAATTGTAACGTTCAGGGCCGCCTAATGACGATGGAACACTCAAATTGCGTCGAGATTCAATACATCGTCCTCCAGCCGACTTGTCTCCAAGGGTCTATTGCTGCCTCGGGCACCTTATGGTCGTTCTCCTGTGAGTCTAGATTTTCGTATCCGACGCAAAAATGATAGTTAATTGTAACGTTCAGGGCCTTCTAATGACGATGGAACACTCAAATTGCGTCGAGATTCAATACATCGGCCTCCAGCCGACTTGTCTCCAAGGGGATATCGCTGCCTCGGGCACCACATGGTCCTTCTCCTGTGAGTCTTGATTTTCGAATCCGACGCAAAAATGATAGTGAATTGTAACGTTCAGCGCCACCTAATGACGATAGAAGACTCAAATTGCGTCGCGATCCAATACATCGTCCTCCAGCCGACTTGTCTCCAAGGGTCTATTCCTGCCTCCGTCACCTTATGGTCGTTCTCCTGTGAGTCTAGATTTTCGAATCCGACGCAAAAATGATAGTGAATTGTAACGTTCAGCGCCTCCTAATGACGATAGAAGACTCAAATTGCGTCGAGATTCAATACATCGTCCTCCAGCCGATTTGTCTCCAAGGGGTATATTGCTGTCTCGAGCACCGTATGAACTTCTCCTGTGAGTAGATTTTCGAATCCGACGCGAAACTGATAGTTAATTGTAAGGTTCAGGGCCTTGTAATGACGATGGAACACTCAAATTGCGTCGAGATTCAATACATCGGCCTCCAGCTGACTTGTCTCCAACGGTCTATTGCTGCCTCGGGCACCTTATGGACGTTCTCCTGTGAGTTTAGATTTTCGAATCCGACGAAAAACTGATAGTTAATTGTAACATTCAGGGCCTCCTAATGACGATGGAACACTCATTTTGCGTCGCGATCCAATACATCGTCCTCCAACCGATTTGTCTGCAAGGGTCAATAGCTGCCTCGGGCACCGTATGGTCGTTCCCCTGTGAGCCTAGATTTTCGAATCCGACGCAAAAATCATAGTTTATTGTAACGTTCAGGGCCTTCTAATGACGATGGAACACTCAAATTGCGTCGAGATTCAATACATCGTCCTCCAGCCGACTTGTCTCCAAGGGGACATTGCTGCCTCGGGCACAATATGATCTTTCTCCTGTGAGTCTAGATTTTCGAATCCGACGCAAAAATGATAGTGAATTGTAACGTTCAGCGCCTCCTAATGACGATAGAAGACTCAAATTGCGTCGAGATTCAATACATTGTCCTCCAGCCGATTTGTCTCCAAGGGGTATATTGCTGTCTCGAGCACCGTATGAACTTCTCCTGTGAGTAGATTTTCGAATCCGACGCGAAACTGATAGTTAATTGTAGGGTTCAGGGTTTTGTAATGACGATGGAACACTCAAATTGCGTCGAGATTCAATACATCGGCCTCCAGCCGACTTGTCTCCAAGGGGATATTGCTGCCTCGGGCACAATATGATCCTTCTCCTGTGAGTCTAGATTTTCGAATCCAACGCAAAAATGATAGTGAATTGTAACGTTCAGGGCCTTGTAATGACGATGGAACACTCAAATTGCGTCGAGATTCAATACATCGTCCTCCAGCCGACTTGTCTCCAAGGGTCTGTTGCTGCCTCGGGCACCGTATGGTCGTTCTCCTGTGAGTTTAGATTATCGAATCCGACGGAAAAAATGATAGTTAATTTTAACGTTCAGGGCCTCCTAATGCCGATGGAACACTCAAATTGCGTCGAGATTCAATACATCGGCCTCCAGCCGACTTGTCTCCAAGAGTCTACTGCTGCCTCGGGCACCTTATGGTCGTTCTCCTGTGAGTCTAGATTTTCGAATCCGACGCAAAAATGATAGTTAATTGTAACGTTCAGGGCCTTCTAATGACGATGGAACACTCAAATTGCGTCGAGATTCAATACATCGTCCTCCAGCCGACTTGTCTCCAAGGGGATATTGCTGTCTCGGGCACAATATGATCCTTCTCCTGTGAGTCTAGATTTTCGAATCCGACGCAAAAATGATCGTGAATTTTAACGTTCAGCGCTTCCTAATGACGATAGAAGACTCAAAATGCGTCGTCATTCAATACATCGTCCTCCAGCCGATTTGTCTCCAAGGGGATATTGCTGCCTCGGGCACCAAATGGTTCGTCTGCTGTGAGTCTAGATTTTCGAATCCGACGAAAAACTGATAGTTAATTGTAACATTCAGGGCCTTGTAATGACGATGGAACACTCAAATTGCGTCGCGATCCAATACATCGTCCTCCAGCCGACTTGTCTCCAAGGGTCTAATGCTGCCTCGGGCACTTTATGGTCGTTCTCTTGTAAGTCTAGATTTACTAATCCGACGCCAAAATGATAGTTAATTGTAACGTTCAGGGCCGCCTAATGACGATGGAACTCTCAAATTGCGTCGAGATTCAATACATCGTCCTCCAGCCGACTTGTCTCCAAGGGTCTATTGCTGGCTCGGGCACCTTATGGTCGTTCTCCTGTGAGTCTAGATTTTCGAATCCGACGCAAAAATTATAGTTAATTGTAACGTTCAGGGCCTCCTAATGACGATGGAACACTCAAATTGCGTCGAGATCCAATACATCGGCCTCCAGCCGACTTGTCTCCAAGGGTCTATTGCTGCCTCGGGCACCTTATGGTCGTTCTCCTGTGAGTCTTGATTTTCGAATCCGACGCAAAAATCATAGTTAATTGTAACGTTCAGGGCCTTCTAATGACGATGGAACACTCAAATTGCGTCGAGATTCAATACATCGTCCTCCAGCCGACTTGTCTCCAAGGGGATATTGCTGTCTCGGGCACAATATGATCTTTCTCCTGTGAGTCTAGATTTTCGAATCCGACGCAAAAATGATAGTGAATTGTAACGTTCAGCGCCTCCTAATGACGATAGAAGACTCAAATTGCGTCGAGATTCAATACATCGCCCTCCAGCCGATTTGTCTCCAAGGGGTATATTGCTGACTCGAGCACCGTATGAACTTCTCCTGTGAGTAGATTTTCGAATCCGACGCGAAACTGATAGTTAATTGTAAGGTTCTGGGCTTTGTAATTACGATGGAACACTCAAATTGCGTCGAGATTCAATACATCGGCCTCCAGCCGACTTGTCTCCAAGGGTCTATTGCTGCCTCGGGCACCATATGGTCGTTCTCCTGTGTGTCTAGATTTTCGTATCCGACGCAAAAATGAAACATAATTGTAACGTTCAGGGCCTTCTAATGACGATGGAACACTCAAATTGCGTCGAGATTCAATACATCGGCCTCCAGCCGACTTGTCTCCAAGGGGATATCTCGGGCACCACATGGTCCTTCTCCTGTGAGTCTAGATTTTCGAATCCGACGCAAAAATGATAGTGAATTGTAACGTTCAGCGCCTGCTAATGACGATAGAAGACTCAAATTGCGTCGCGATCCAATACATTGTCCTCCAGCCGACTTGTCTCCAAGGGTCTATTGCTGCCTCGGGCACCTTATGGTCGTTCTCCTGTGAGTCTAGATTTTCGAATCCGACGCAAAAATGATAGTTAATTGTAACGTTCAGGGCCTTCTAATGACGATGGAACACTCAAATTGCGTCGAGATTCAATACATCGTCCTCCAGCCGACTTGTCTCCAAGGGGATATTGCTGTCTCGGGCACAATATGATCTTTCTCCTGTGAGTCTAGATTTTAAAATCCGACGCAAAAATGATAGTGAATTGTAACGTTCAGCGAATCCTAATGACGATAGAAGACTCAAATTGCGTCGAGATTCAATACATCGTCCTCCAGCCGACTTGTCTCCAAGGGTCTATTGCTGCCTCGGGCACCTTATGGTCGTTCTCCTGTGAGTCTAGATTTTCGTATCCGACGCAAAAATGATAGTTAATTGCAACGTTCAGGGCCCTCTAATGACGATGGAACACTCAAATTGCGTCGAGATTCAATACATCGGCCTATAGCCGACTTGTCTCCAAGGGGATATCGCTGCCTCGGGCACCACATGGTCCTTCTCCTGTGAGTCTAGATTTTCGAATCCGACGCAAAAATGATAGTGAATTGTAACGTTCAGTGCCTCCTAATGACGATAGAAGACTCAAATTGCGTCGCGATCCAATACATCGTCCTCCAGGCGACTTGTCTCCAAGGGTCTATTGCTGCCTCGGGCACCTTATGGTCGTTCTCCTGTGAGTCTAGATTTTCGAATCCGACGCAAAAATGATAGTTAATTGTAACGTTCAGGGCCTTGTAATGACGATGGAACACTCAAATTGCGTCGAGATTCAATACATCGTCCTCCAGCCGACTTGTCTCCAAGGGTCTGTCGCTGCCTCGGGCACCGTATGGTCGTTCTCCTGTGAGTTTAGATTATCGAATCCGAAGCAAAAATGATAGTTAATTTTAACGTTCAGGGCCTCCTAATGCCGATGGAACACTCAAATTGCGTCGAGATTCAATACATCGGCCTCCAGCCGACTTGTCTCCAAGTGTCTATTGCTGCCTCGGGCACCATATGGTCGTTCTCCTGTGAGTTTAGATTTTCGAATCCGACGAAAAACTGATAGTTAATTGTAACATTCAGGGCCTCCTAATGACGATGGAACACTCATTTTGCGTCGCGATCCAATACATCGTCCTCTAACCGACTCTTCTGCAAGGGTCAATAGCTGCCTCGGGCACCGTATGGTCGTTCCCCTGTGAGTCTAGATTTTCGAATGCGACGCAAATATCATAGTTAATTGTAACGTTCAGGGCCCTCTAATGACGATGGAACACTCAAATTACGTCGAGATTCAATACATCGTCCTCCAGCCGACTTGTCTCCAAGGGTCTATTGCTGTCTCGGGCACAATATGATCCTTCTCCTGTGAGTTTAGATTTTCGAATCCGACGCAAAAATGATAGTGAATTGTAACGTTCAGCGCCTCCTAATGACGATAGAAGACTCAAATTGCGTCGGCAATCAATACATCGTCCTCCAGCCGATTTGTCTCCAAGGGGATATTGCTGCCTCGGGCACCAAATGGTTCGTCTGCTGTGAGTCTAGATTTTCGAATCCGACGGAAAACTGATAGTTAATTGTAACATTCAGGGCCTCCTAATGACGATGGAACACTCAAATTGCGTCGCGATCCAATACATCGTCCTCCAGCCGACTTGTCTCCAAGGGTCTAATGCTGCCTCGGCCACTTTATGGTCGTTCTCTTGTAAGTCTAGATTTACGAATCCGACGCCAAAATGATAGTTAATTGTAACGTTCAGGGCCGCCTAATGACGATGGAACTCTCAAATTGCGTCGAGATTCAATACATCGTCCTCCAGCCGACTTGTCTCCAAGGGTCTATTGCTGCCTCGGGCACCTTATGGTCGTTCTCCTGTGAGTCTAGATTTTCGAATCCGACGCAAAAATGATAGTGAATTGTAACGTTCAGCGCCTCCTAATGACGATAGAAGACTCAAATTGCGTCGAGATTCAATCTATCGTCCTCCAGCCGATTTGTCTCCAAGGGGTATATTGCTGTCTCGAGCACCGTATGAACTTCTCCTGTGAGTAGATTTTCGAATCCGACGCGAAACTGATAGTTAATTGTAAGGTTCAGGGCCTTGTAATGACGATGGAACACTCAAATTGCGTCGAGATTCAATACATCGGCCTCCAGCCGACTTGTCTCCAACGGTCTATTGCTGCCTCGGGCACCTTATGGTCGTTCTCCTGTGAGTTTAGATTTTCGAATCCG
The DNA here is from genome assembly GCF_021461395.2 of Schistocerca americana. Lineage (NCBI taxonomy): Eukaryota > Metazoa > Arthropoda > Insecta > Orthoptera > Acrididae > Schistocerca > Schistocerca americana. The sequence continues at coordinate 97,917 of NW_025726163.1, read as the reverse complement.
ACTAAAAACTGATAGTTAATTGTAACATTCAGGGCCTCCTAATGACGATGAAACACTCATTTTGCGTCGCGATCCAATACATCGTCCTCCAACCGATTTGTCTGCAAGGGTCAATAGCTGCCTCGGGCACCGTATGGTCGTTCCCCTGTGAGCCTAGATTTTCGAATCCGACGCAAAAATCATAGTTAATTGTAACGTTCAGGGCCTTCTAATGACGATGGAACACTCAAATTGCGTCGAGATTCAATACATCGTCCTCCAGCCGACTTGTCTCCAAGGGGACATTGCTGCCTCGGGCACAATATGATCTTTCTCCTGTGAGTCTAGATTTTCGAATCCGACGCAAAAATGATAGTGAATTGTAACGTTCAGCGCCTCCTAATGACGATAGAAGACTCAAATTGCGTCGCGATCGAATACATCGTCCTCCAGCCGACTTGTCTCCAAGGGTCTATTGCTGCCTCGGGCACCTTATGGTCGTTCTCCAGTGAGTCTAGATTATCGAATCCGACGCAAAAATGATAGTTAATTGTAACGTTCAGTTCCTTGTAATGACGATGGAACACTCAAATTGCGTCGAGATTCAATACATCGTCCTCCAGCCGACTTGTCTCCAAGGGTCTGGTTCTGCCTCGGGCACCGTATGGTCGTTCTCCTGTGAGTTTAGATTATCGAATCCGACGGAAAAATGATAGTGAATTGTAACGTTCAGCGCCTCCTAATGACGATAGAAGACTCAAAATGCGTCGGCATTCAATACATCGTCCTCCAGCCGATTTGTCTCCAAGGGGATATTGCTGCCTCGGGTACCAAATGGTTCGTCTGCTGTGAGTCTAGATTTTCGAATCCGACGAAAAACTGATAGTTAATTGTAACATTCAGGGCCTCCTAATGACGATGGAACACTCAAATTGCGTCGCGATCCAATACATCGTCCTCCAGCCGACTTGTCTCCAAGGGTCTAATGCTGCCTCGGGCACTTTATGGTCGTTCTCTTGTAAGTCTAGATTTACGAATCCAACGCCAAAATGATAGTTAATTGTAACGTTCAGGGCCGTCTAATGACGATGGAACTCTCAAATTGCGTCGAGATTCAATACATCGTTCTCCAGCCGACTTGTCTCCAAGGGTCTATTGCTGGCTCGGGCACCTTATGGTCGTTCTCCTGTGAGTCTAGATTTTCGAATCCGACGCAAAAATGATAGTTAATTGTAACGTTCAGGGCCTCCTAATGACGATGGAACACTCAAATTGCGTCGAGATCCAATACATCGTCCTCCAGCCGACTTGGCTCCAAGGGGATATTGCTGTCTCGGGCACAATATGATCTTTCTCCTGTGAGTCTAGATTTTCGAATCCGACGCAAAAATGATAGTGAATTGTAACGTTCAGCGCCTCCTAATGACGATAGAAGACTCAAATTGCGTCGAGATTCAATACATCGCCCTCCAGCCGATTTGTCTCCAAGGGGTATATTGCTGTCTCGAGCACCGTATGAACTTCTCCTGTGAGTAGATTTTCGAATCCGACGCGAAACTGATAGTTAATTGTAAGGTTCAGGGCTTTGTAATGACGATGGAACGCTCAAATTGCGTCGAGATTCAATACATCGGCCTCCAGCCGACTTGTCTCCAAGGGTCTATTGCTGCCTCGGGCACCTTATGGTCGTTCTCCTGTGTGTCTAGATTTTCGTATCCGACGCAAAAATGAAACTTAATTGTAACGTTCAGGGCCTTCTAATGACGATGGAATACTCAAATTGCGTCGAGATTCAATACATCGGACTCCAGCCGACTTGTCTCCAAGGGGATATCGCTGCCTCGGGCACCACATGGTCCTTCTCCTGTGAGTCTAGACTTTCGAATCCGACGCAAAAATGATAGTTAATTGTAACGTTCAGGGCCTTCTAATGACGATGGAACACTCAAATTGCGTCGAGATTCAATACATCGTCCTCCAGCCGACTTGTCTCCAAGGGGATATCGCTGTCTCGGGCACAATATGATCTTTCTCCTGTGAGTCTAGATTTTAAAATCCGACGCAAAAATGATAGTGAATTGTAACGTTCAGCGCCTCCTAATGACGATAGAAGACTCAAATTGCGTCGAGATTCAATACATCGTCCTCCAGCCGACTTGTCTCCAAGGGTCTATTGCTGCCTCGGGAACCTTATGGTCGTTCTCATGAGAGTCTAGATTTTCGTATCCGTCGCAAAAATGATAGTTAATTTTAACGTTCAGGGCCTTCTAATGACGATGGAACACTCAAATTGCGTCGAGATTCAATACATCGTCCTCCAGCCGACTTGTCTCCAAGGGGATATTGCTGTCTCGGGCACAATATGATCTTTCTCCTGTGAGTCTAGATTTTAAAATCCGACGTAAAAATGATAGTGAATTGTAATGTTCAGCGCCTCCTAATGACGATAGAAGACTCAAATTGCGTCGAGATTCAATACATCGTCCTCCAGCCGACTTGTCTCCAAGGGTCTATTGCTGCCTCGGGCACCTTGTGGTCGTTCTCCTGTGAGTCTATATTTTCGTATCCGACGCAAAAATGATAGTTAATTGTAACGTTCAGTGCCTTCTAATGACGATGGAACACTCAAATTGCGTCGAGATTCAATACATCGGCCTCCAGCCGACTTGTCTCCAAGGGGATATCGCTGCCTCGGGCACCACATGTTCCTTCTCCTGTGAGTCTAGATTTTCGAATCCGACGCAAAAATGATAGTGAATTGTAACGTTCAGTGCCTCCTAATGACGATAGAAGACTCAAATTGCGTCGCGATCCAATACATCGTCCTCCAGCCGACTTGTCTCCAAGGGTCTATTGCTGCCTCGGGCACCTTATGGTCGTTCTCCTGTGAGTCTAGATTTTCGAATCCGACGCAAAAATGATAGTTAATTGTAACGTTCAGGGCCTTGTAATGACGATGGAACACTCAAATTGCGTCGAGATTCAATACATCGGCCTCCAGCCGACTTGTCTCCAAGGGTCTATTGCTGCCTCGGGCACCTTATGATCGTTCTCCTGTGAGTTTAGATTTTCGAATCCGACGAAAAACTGATAGTTAATTGTAACATTCAGGGCCTCCTAATGACGATGGAACACTCATTTTGCGTCGCGATCCAATACATCGTCCTCCAACCGACTTGTCTGCAAGGGTCAATAGCTGCCTCGGGCACCGTATGGTCGTTCCCCTGTGAGTCTAGATTTTCGAATCCGACGCAAAAATCATAGTTAATTGTAACGTTCAGGGCCTTCTAATGACGATGGAACACTCAAATTGCGTCGAGATTCAATACATCGTCCTCCAGCCGACTTGTCTCCAAGGGGATATTGCTGTCTCGGGCACAATATGATCCTACTCCTGTGAGTCTAGATTTTCGAATCCGACGCAAAAATGATAGTGAATTTTAACGTTCAGCGCCTCCTAATGACGATAGAACACTCAAATTGCGTCGGCATTCAATACATCGTCCTCCAGCCGATTTGTCTCCAAGGGGATATTGCTGCCTCGGGCACCAAATGGTTCGTCTGCTGTGAGTCTAGATTTTCGAATCCGACGGAAAACTGATAGTTAATTGTAACATTCAGGGCCTCCTAATGACGATGGAACACTCAAATTGCGTCGCGATCCAATACATCGTCCTCCAGCCGACTTGTCACCAAGGGTCTAATGCTGCCTCGGGCACTTTATGGTCGTTCTCTTGTAAGTCTAGATTTACGAATCCGACGCCAAAATGATAGTTAATTGTAACGTTCAGGGCCGCCTAATGACGATGGAACTCTCAAATTGCGTCGAGATTCAATACATCGTCCTCCAGCCGACTTGTCTCCAAGGGTCTATTGCTGCCTCGGGCACCTTATGGTCGATCTCCTGTGAGTCTAGATTTTCGTATCCGACGCAAAAATGATAGTTAATTGTAACGTTCAGGGCCTTCTAATGACGATGGAACACTCAAATTGCGTCGAGATTCAATACATCGGGCTCCAGCCGACTTGTCTCCAAGGGGATATTGCTGTCTCGGGCACAATATGATCTTTCTCCTGTGAGTCTAGATTTTCGAATCCGACGCAAAAATGATAGTGAATTGTAACGTTCAGCGCCTCCTAATGACGATAGAAGACTCAAATTGCGTCGAGATTCAATACATCGCCCTCCAGCCGATTTGTCTCCAAGGGGTATATTGCTGTCTCGAGCACCGTATGAACTTCTCCTGTGAGTAGATTTTCGAATCCGACGCGAAACTGATAGTTAATTGTAAGGTTCAGGGCTTTGTAATGACGATGGAACGCTCAAATTGCGTCGAGATTCAATACATCGGCCTCCAGCCGACTTGTCTCCAAGGGTCTATTGCTGCCTCGGGCACCTTATGGTCGTTCTCCTGTGTGTCTAGATTTTCGTATCCGACGCAAAAATGAAACTTAATTGTAACGTTCAGGGCCTTCTAATGACGATGGAATACTCAAATTGCGTCGAGATTCAATACATCGGACTCCAGCCGACTTGTCTCCAAGGGGATATCGCTGCCTCGGGCACCACATGGTCCTTCTCCTGTGAGTCTAGACTTTCGAATCCGACGCAAAAATGATAGTTAATTGTAACGTTCAGGGCCTTCTAATGACGATGGAACACTCAAATTGCGTCGAGATTCAATACATCGTCCTCCAGCCGACTTGTCTCCAAGGGGATATCGCTGTCTCGGGCACAATATGATCTTTCTCCTGTGAGTCTAGATTTTAAAATCCGACGCAAAAATGATAGTGAATTGTAACGTTCAGCGCCTCCTAATGACGATAGAAGACTCAAATTGCGTCGAGATTCAATACATCGTCCTCCAGCCGACTTGTCTCCAAGGGTCTATTGCTGCCTCGGGAACCTTATGGTCGTTCTCATGAGAGTCTAGATTTTCGTATCCGACGCAAAAATGATAGTTAATTTTAACGTTCAGGGCCTTCTAATGACGATGGAACACTCAAATTGCGTCGAGATTCAATACATCGTCCTCCAGCCGACTTGTCTCCAAGGGGATATTGCTGTCTCGGGCACAATATGATCTTTCTCCTGTGAGTCTAGATTTTAAAATCCGACGCAAAAATGATAGTGAATTGTAATGTTCAGCGCCTCCTAATGACGATAGAAGACTCAAATTGCGTCGAGATTCAATACATCGTCCTCCAGCCGACTTGTCTCCAAGGGTCTATTGCTGCCTCGGGCACCTTATGGTCGTTCTCCTGTGAGTCTAGATTTTCGTATCCGACGCAAAAATGATAGTTAATTGTAACGTTCAGGGCCTTCTAATGACGATGGAACACTCAAATTGCGTCGAGATTCAATACATCGGCCTCCAGCCGACTTGTCTCCAAGGGGATATCGCTGCCTCGGAACCACATGTTCCTTCTCCTGTGAGTCTAGATTTTCGAATCCGACGCAAAAATGATAGTGAATTGTAACGTTCAGTGCCTCCTAATGACGATAGAAGACTCAAATTGCGTCGCGATCCAATACATCGTCCTCCAGCCGACTTGTCTCCAAGGGTCTATTGCTGCCTCGGGCACCTTATGGTCGTTCTCCTGTGAGTCTAGATTTTCGAATCCGACGCAAAAATGATAGTTAATTGTAACGTTCAGGGCCTTGTAATGACGATGGAACACTCAAATTGCGTCGAGATTCAATACATCGGCCTCCAGCCGACTTGTCTCCAAGGGTCTATTGCTGCCTCGGGCACCTTATGATCGTTCTCCTGTGAGTTTAGATTTTCGAATCCGACGAAAAACTGATGGTTAATTGTAACATTCAGGGCCTCCTAATGACGATGGAACACTCATTTTGCGTCGCAATCCAATACATCGTCCTCCAACCGACTTGTCTGCAAGGGTCAATAGCTGCCTCGGGCACCGTATGGTCGTTCCCCTGTGAGTCTAGATTATCGAATCCGACGCAAAAATCATAGTTAATTGTAACGTTCAGGGCCTTCTAATGACGATGGAACACTCAAATTGCGTCGAGATTCAATACATCGTCCTCCAGCCGACTTGTCTCCAAGGGGATATTGCTGTCTCGGGCACAATATGATCCTACTCCTGTGAGTCTAGATTTTCGAATCCGACGCAAAAATGATAGTGAATTTTAACGTTCAGCGCCTCCTAATGACGATAGAAGACTCAAATTGCGTCGGCATTCAATACATCGTCCTCCAGCCGATTTGTCTCCAAGGGGATATTGCTGCCTCGGGCACCAAATGGTTCGTCTGCTGTGAGTCTAGATTTTCGAATCCGACGGAAAACTGATAGTTAATTGTAACATTCAGGGCCTCCTAATGACGATGGAACACTCAAATTGCGTCGCGATCCAATACATCGTCCTCCAGCCGACTTGTCACCAAGGGTCTAATGCTGCCTCGGGCACTTTATGGTCGTTCTCTTGTAAGTCTAGATTTACGAATCCGACGCCAAAATGATAGTTAATTGTAACGTTCAGGGCCGCCTAATGACGATGGAACTCTCAAATTGCGTCGAGATTCAATACATCGTCCTCCAGCCGACTTGTCTCCAAGGGTCTATTGCTGCCTCGGGCACCTTATGGTCGATCTCCTGTGAGTCTAGATTTTCGTATCCGACGCAAAAATGATAGTTAATTGTAACGTTCAGGGCCTTCTAATGACGATGGAACACTCAAATTGCGTCGAGATTCAATACATCGGGCTCCAGCCGACTTGTCTCCAAGGGGATATCGCTGCCTCGGGCACCACATGGTCCTTCTCCTGTGAGTCTAGATTTTCGAATCCGACGCAAAAATGATAGTGATTTGTAACGTTCAGCGCCTCCTAATGACGATAGAAGACTCAAATTGCGTCGCGATCCAATACATCGTCCTCCAGCCGACTTGTCTCCAAGGGTCTGATGCTGCCTCGGTCACCTTATGGTCGGTCTCCTGTGAGTCTAGATTTTCGAATCCGACGCAAAAATGATAGTGAATTGTAACGTTCAGCGCCTCCTAATGGCGATAGAAGACTCAAATTGCGTCGAGATTCAATACATCGTCCTCCAGCCGATTTGTCTCCAAGGGGTATATTGCTGTCTCGAGCACCGTATGAACTTCTCCTGTGAGTAGATTTTCGAATCCGACGCGAAACTGATAGTTAATTGTAAGGTTCAGGGCCTTGTAATGACGATGGAACACTCAAATTGCGTCGAGATTCAATACATCGGCCTCCAGCCGACTTGTCTCTAACGGTCTATTGCTGCCTCGGGCACCTTTTGGTCGTTCTCCTGTGAGTTTAGATTTTCGAATCCGACGAAAAACTGATAGTTAATTGTAACATACAGGGCCTCCTAATGACGATGGAACACTCATTTTGCGTCGCGATCCAATACATCGTCCTCCAACCGACTTGTCTGCAAGGGTCAATAGCTGCCTCGGGCACCGTATGGTCGTTCCCCTGTGAGTCTAGATTTTCGAATCCGACGCAAAAATCATAGTTAATTGTAACGTTCAGGGCCTTCTAATGACGATGGAACACTCAAATTGCGTCGAGATTCAATACATCGTCCTCCAGCCGACTTGTCTCCAAGGGGACATTGCTGTTTCGGGCACAATATGATCTTTCTACTGTGAGTCTAGATTTTCGAATCCGACGCAAAAATGATAGTGAATTGTAACGTTCAGCGCCTCCTAATGACGATAGAACACTCAAATTGCGTCGAGATTCAATACATCGTCCTCCAGCCGATTTGTCTCCAAGGGGTATATTGCTGTCTCGAGCACCGTATGAACTTCTCCTGTGAGTAGATTTTCGAATCCGACGCGAAACTGATAGTTAATTGTAGGGTTCAGGGCTTTGTAATGACGATGGAACACTCAAATTGCGTCGAGATTCAATACATCGGCCTCCAGCCGTCTTGTCTCCAAGGGGATATCGCTGCCTCGGGCACCACATGGTCCTTCTCCTGTGATTCTAGATTTTCGAATCCGACGCAAAAATGATAGTGAATTGTAACGTTCGGCGCCTCCTAATGACGATAGAAGACTCAAATTGCGTCGCGATCCAATACATCGTCCTCCAGCCGACTTGTCTCCAACGGTCTATTGCTGCCTCGAGCACCTTATGGTCGTTCTCCAGTGAGTCTAGATTATCGAATCCGACGCAAAAATGATAGTTAATTGTAACGTTCAGTGCCTTGTAATGACGATGGAACACTCAAATTGCGTCGAGATTCAATACATCGTCCTCCAGCCGATTTGTCTCCAAGGGGATATTGCTGCCTCGGGCACCAAATGGTTCGTCTGCTGTGAGTCTAGATTTTCGAATCCGACGGAAAACTGATAGTTAATTGTAACATTCAGGGCCTCCTAATGACGATGGAACACTCAAATTGCGTCGCGATCCAATACATCGTCCTCCAGCCGACTTGTCACCAAGGGTCTAATGCTGCCTCGGGCACTTTATGGTCGTTCTCTTGTAAGTCTAGATTTACGAATCCGACGCCAAAATGATAGTTAATTGTAACGTTCAGGGCCGCCTAATGACGATGGAACTCTCAAATTGCGTCGAGATTCAATACATCGTTCTCCAGCCGACTTGTCTCCAAGGGTCTATTGCTGCCTCGGGCACCTTATGGTCGATCTCCTGTGAGTCTAGATTTTCGTATCCGACGCAAAAATGATAGTTAATTGTAACGTTCAGGGCCTTCTAATGACGATGGAACACTCAAATTGCGTCGAGATTCAATACATCGGGCTCCAGCCGACTTGTCTCCAAGGGGATATCGCTGCCTCGGGCACCACATGGTCCTTCTCCTGTGAGTCTAGATTTTCGAATCCGACGCAAAAATGATAGTGAATTGTAACGTTCAGCGCCTCCTAATGACGATAGAAGACTCAAATTGCGTCGCGATCCAATACATCGTCCTCCAGCCGACTTGTCTCCAAGGGTCTAATGCTGCCTCGGGCACCTTATGGTCGGTCTCCTGTGAGTCTAGATTTTCGAATCCGACGCAAAAATGATAGTGAATTGTAACGTTCAGCGCCTCCTAATGGCGATAGAAGACTCAAATTGCGTCGAGATTCAATACATCGTCCTCCAGCCGATTTGTCTCCAAGGGGTATATTGCTGTCTCGAGCACCGTATGAACTTCTCCTGTGAGTAGATTTTCGAATCCGACGCGAAACTGATAGTTAATTGTAAGGTTCAGGGCCTTGTAATGACGATGGAACACTCAAATTGCGTCGAGATTCAATACATCGGCCTATAGCCGACTTGTCTCTAACGGTCTATTGCTGCCTCGGGCACCTTTTGGTCGTTCTCCTGTGAGTTTAGATTTTCGAATCCGACGAAAAACTGATAGTTAATTGTAACATACAGGGCCTCCTAATGACGATGGAACACTCATTTTGCGTCGCGATCCAATACATCGTCCTCCAACCGACTTGTCTGCAAGGGTCAATAGCTGCCTCGGGCACCGTATGGTCGTTCCCCTGTGAGTCTAGATTTTCGAATCCGACGCAAAAATCATAGTTAATTGTAACGTTCAGGGCCTTCTAATGACGATGGAACACTCAAATTGCGTCGAGATTCAATACATCGTCCTCCAGCCGACTTGTCTCCAAGGGGACATTGCTGTTTCGGGCACAATATGATCTTTCTACTGTGAGTCTAGATTTTCGAATCCGACGCAAAAATGATAGTGAATTGTAACGTTCAGCGCCTCCTAATGACGATAGAACACTCAAATTGCGTCGAGATTCAATACATCGTCCTCCAGCCGATTTGTCTCCAAGGGGTATATTGCTGTCTCGAGCACCGTATGAACTTCTCCTGTGAGTAGATTTTCGAATCCGACGCGAAACTGATAGTTAATTGTAGGGTTCAGGGCTTTGTAATGACGATGGAACACTCAAATTGCGTCGAGATTCAATACATCGGCCTCCAGCCGTCTTGTCTCCAAGGGGATATCGCTGCCTCGGGCACCACATGGTCCTTCTCCTGTGATTCTAGATTTTCGAATCCGACGCAAAAATGATAGTGAATTGTAACGTTCGGCGCCTCCTAATGACGATAGAAGACTCAAATTGCGTCGCGATCCAATACATCGTCCTCCAGCCGACTTGTCTCCAACGGTCTATTGCTGCCTCGAGCACCTTATGGTCGTTCTCCAGTGAGTCTAGATTATCGAATCCGACGCAAAAATGATAGTTAATTGTAACGTTCAGTGCCTTGTAATGACGATGGAACACTCAAATTGCGTCGAGATTCAATACATCGTCCTCCAGCCGACTTGTCTCCAAGGGTCTGTTGCTGTCTCGGGCACCGTATGGTCGTTCTCCTGTGAGTTTAGATTATGGAATCCGACGGAAAAATGATAGTTAATTTTAACGTTCAGGGCCTCCTAATGCCGATGGAACACTCAAAATGCGTCGTGATTCAATACATCAGCCCTCCAGCCGACTTGTCTCCAAGGGTCTATTGCTGCCTCGGGCACCTTATGGTCGTTCTCCTGTGAGTCTACATTTTCGAATCCGACGCAAAAATGATAGTTAATTGTAACGTTCAGGGCCTTCTAATGATGATGGAACACTCAAATTGCGGCGAGATTCAATACATCGTCGTCCAGCCGACTTGTCTCCAAGGGGATATTGCTGTCTCGGGCACAATATGATCCTTCTCCTGTGAGTCTAGATTTTCGAATCCGACGCAAAAATGATAGTGAATTGTAACGTTCAGCGCCTCCTAATGACGATAGAAGACTCAAAATGCGTCGGCATTCAATACATCGTCCTCCAGCCGATTTGTCTCCAACGGGATATTGCTGCCACGGGCACCAAATGGTTCGTCTGCTGTGAGTCTAGATTTTCGAATCCGACGAAAAACTGATAGTTAATTGTAACATTCAGGGCCTCCTAATGACGATGGTACACTCAAATTGCGTCGCGATCCAATACATCGTCCTCCAGCCGACTTGTCTCCAAGGGTCTAATGCTGCCTCGGGCACTTTATGGTCGTTCTCTTGTAAGTCTAGATTTACGAATCCGACGCCAAAATGATAGTTAATTGTAACGTTCAGGGCCGCCTAATGACGATGGAACTCTCAAATTGCGTCGAGATTCAATACATCGTCCTCCAGCCGACTTGTCTACAAGGGTCTATTGCTGCCTCGGGCACCTTATGGTCGTTCTCCTGTGAGTCTAGATTTTCGTATCCGACGCAAAAATGATAGTTAATTGTAACGTTCAGGGCCTTCTAATGACGATGGAACACTCAAATTGCGGCGAGATTCAATACATAGGCCTCCAGCCGACTTGTCACCAATGGTCTCTTGCTGCCTCGGGCACCTTATGGTCGTTCTCCTGTGAGTCTAGATTTTCGAATCCGACGCAAAAATGATAGTTAATTGTAACGTTCAGGGCCTTCTAATGACGATGGAACACTCTAATTGCGTCGAGATCCAATACATCGGCCTCCAGCCGACATGTCTCCAAGGGTCTATTGCTATCTCGGGCACCTTATGGTCGTTCTCCTGTGAGTCTAGATTTTCGAATCCGACGCAAAAATCATAGTTAATTGTAACGTTCAGGGCCTTCTCATGACGATGGAACACTCAAATTGCGTCGAGATTCAATACATCGTCCTCCAGCCGACTTGTCCCCAAGGGGATATTGCTGTCTCGGGCACAATGTGATCTTTCTCCTGTGAGTCTAGATTTTCGAATCCGACGCAAAAATGATAGTTAATTGTAACGTTCAGGGCCTTGTAATGACGATGGAACACTCAAATTGCGTCGAGATTCAATACATCGTCCTCCAGCCGACTTGTCTCCAAGGGTCTGTTGCTGCCTCGGGCACCGTATGGTCGTTCTCCTGTGAGTTTAAATTATCGAACCCGACGCAAAAATGATAGTTAATTTTAACGTTCAGGGCCTCCTAATGCCGATTGAACACTCAAATTGCGTCGAGATTCAATACATCGGCCTCCAGCCGACTTGTCTCCAAGGGTCTAATGCTGCCTCGGGCACTTTATGGTCGTTCTCTTGTAAGTCTAGATTTACGAATCCGACGCCAAAATGATAGTTAATTGTAACGTTCAGGGCCGCCTAATCACGATGGAACTCTCAAATTGCGTCGAGATTCAATACATCGTCCTCCAGCCGACTTGTCTGCAAGGGTCAATAGCTGCCTCGGGCACCGTATGGTCGTTCCCCTGTGAGTCTAGATTTTCGAATCCGACGCAAAAATCATAGTTAATTGTAACGTTCAGGGCCTTCTAATGACGATGGAACACTCAAATTGCGTCGAGATTCAATACATCGTCCTCCAGCCGACTTGTCTCCAAGGGGACATTGCTGTCTCGGGCACAATATGATCTTTCTCCTGTGAGTCTAGATTTTCGAATCCGACGCAAAAATGATAGTGAATTGTAACGTTCAGCGCCTCCTAATGACGATAGAACACTCAAATTGCGTCGAGATTCAATACATCGTCCTCCAGCCGATTTGTCTCCAAGGGGATATCGCTGCCTCGGGCACCACATGGTCCTTCTCCTGTGATTCTAGATTTTCGAATCCGACGCAAAAATGATAGTGAATTGTAACGTTCAGCGCCTCCTAATGACGATACAAGACTCAAATTGCGTCGCGATCCAATACATCGTCCTCCAGCCGACTTGTCTCCAACGGTCTATTGCTGCCTCGAGCACCTTATGGTCGTTCTCCAGTGAGTCTAGATTATCGAATCCGACGCAAAAATGATAGTTAATTGTAACGTTCAGTGCCTTGTAATGACGATGGAACACTCAAATTGCGTCGAGATTCAATACATCGTCCTCCAGCCGACTTGTCTCCAAGGGTCTGTTGCTGCCTCGGGCACCGTATGGTCGTTCTCCTGTGAGTTTAGATTATGGAATCCGACGGAAAAATGATAGTTAATTTTAACGTTCAGGGCCTCCTAATGCGGATGGAACACTCAAAATGCGTCGTGATTCAATACATCAGCCTCCAGCCGACTTGTCTCCAAGGGTCTATTGCTGCCTCGGGCACCTTATGGTCGTTCTCCTGTGAGTCTACATTTTCGAATCCGACGCAAAAAATGATAGTTAATTGTAACGTTCAGGGCCTTCTAATGATGATGGAACACTCAAATTGCGGCGAGATTCAATACATCGTCGTCCAGCCGACTTGTCTCCAAAGGTCTAATGCTGCCTCGGGCACGTTATGGTCGTTCTCTTGTAAGTCTAGATTTACGAATCCGACGCCAAAATGATAGTTAATTGTAACGATCAGGGCCTTCTAATGACGATGGAACACTCAAATTGCGTCGAGATTCAATACATCGTCCTCCAGCCGACTTGTCTCCAAGGGTCTATTGCTGCCTCGGGCACCTTATGGTCGTTCTCCTGTGAGTCTAGATTTTCGAATCCGACGCAAAAATCATAGTTAATTGTAACGTTCAGGGCCTTCTAATGACGATGGAACACTCAAATTGCGTCGAGATTCAATACATCGTCCTCCAGCCGACTTGTCCCCAAGGGGATATTGCTGTCTCGGGCACAATGTGATCTTTCTCCTGTGAGTCTAGATTTTCGAATCCGACGCAAAAATGATAGTTAATTGTAACGTTCAGGGCCTTGTAATGACGATGGAACACTCAAATTGCGTCGAGATTCAATACATCGTCCTCCAGCCGACTTGTCTCCAAGGGTCTGTTGCTGCCTCGGGCACCGTATGGTCGTTCTCCTGTGAGTTTAAATTATCGAATCCGACGCAAAAATGATAGTTAATTTTAACGTTCAGGGCCTCCTAATGCCGATGGAACACTCAAATTGCGTCGATATTCAATACATCGGCCTCCAGCCGACTTGTCTCCAAGGGTCTAATGCTGCCTCGGGCACTTTATGGTCGTTCTCTTGTAAGTCTAGATTTACGAATCCGACGCCAAAATGATAGTTAATTGTAACGTTCAGGGCCGCCTAATCACGATGGAACTCTCAAATTGCGTCGAGATTCAATACATCGTCCTCCAGCCGACTTGTCTCCAAGGGTCTATTGCTGCCTCGGGCACCTTATGGTCGTTCTCCTGTGAGTCTAGATTTTCGAATCCGACGCAAAAATGATAGTGAATTGTAACGTTCAGAGCCTCCTAATGACGACAGAAGACTCAAATTGCGTCGAGATTCAATAAATCGTCCTCCAGCCGATTTGTCTCCAAGGGGTATATTGCTGTCTCGAGCACCGTATGAACTTCTCCTGTGAGTAGATTTTCGAATCCGACGCGAAACTGATAGTTAATTGTAGGTTCAGGGCTTTGTAATGACGATGGAACACTCAAATTGCGTCGAGATTCAATACATCTGCCTCAAGCCGACTTGTCCCCAAGGGGATATCGCTGCCTCGGGCACCACATGGTCCTTCTCCTGTGAGTCTAGATTTTCGAAGCCGACGCAAAAATGATAGTGAATTGAAACGTTCAGCGCCTCCTAATGACAATAGAAGACTCAAATTGCGTCGCGATCAAATACATCGTCCTCCAGCCGACTTGTCTCCAAGGGTCTATTGCTGCCTCGGGCACCTTATGGTCGTTCTCCTGTGAGTCTAGATTTTCGAATCCGACGCAAAAATGATAGTTAATTGTAACGTTCAGGATCTTGTAATGACGATGGAACACTCAAATTGCGTCGAGATTCAATACATCGTCCTCCAGCCGACTTGTCTCCAAGGGTCTGTTGCTGCCTCGGTCACCGTAAGGTCGTTCTCCTGTGAGTTTAGATTATCGAATCCGACGCAAAAATGATAGTTAATTTTAACGTTCAGGGCCGCCTAATGACGATGGAACTCTCAAATTGCGTCGAGATTCAATACATCGGCCTCTATCCGACTTGTCTCCAAGGGTCCATTGCTGCCTCGGGCACCTTATGGTCGTTCTGCTGTGAGTCTAGATTTTCGAATCCGACGCAAAAATCATAGTTAATTGTAACGTTCAGGGCCTTCTAATGACGATGGAACACTCAAATTGCGTCGAGATTCAATACATCGTCCTCCAGCCGACTTGTCTCCAAGGGGACATTGCTGTCTCGGGCACAATATGATCTTTCTCCTGTGAGTCTAGATTTTCGAATCCGACGCAAAAATGATAGTGAATTGTAACGTTCAGCGCCTCCTAATGACGATAGAACACTCAAATTGCGTCGAGATTCAATACATCGTCCTCCAGCCGATTTGTCTCCAAGGGGATATCGCTGCCTCGGGCACCACATGGTCCTTCTCCTGTGATTCTAGATTTTCGAATCCGACGCAAAAATGATAGTGAATTGTAACGTTCAGCGCCTCCTAATGACGATACAAGACTCAAATTGCGTCGCGATCCAATACATCGTCCTCCAGCCGACTTGTCTCCAACGGTCTATTGCTGCCTCGAGCACCTTATGGTCGTTCTCCAGTGAGTCTAGATTATCGAATCCGACGCAAAAATGATAGTTAATTGTAACGTTCAGTGCCTTGTAATGACGATGGAACACTCAAATTGCGTCGAGATTCAATACATCGTCCTCCAGCCGACTTGTCTCCAAGGGTCTGTTGCTGCCTCGGGCACCGTATGGTCGTTCTCCTGTGAGTTTAGATTATGGAATCCGACGGAAAAATGATAGTTAATTTTAACGTTCAGGGCCTCCTAATGCGGATGGAACACTCAAAATGCGTCGTGATTCAATACATCAGCCTCCAGCCGACTTGTCTCCAAGGGTCTATTGCTGCCTCGGGCACCTTATGGTCGTTCTCCTGTGAGTCTACATTTTCGAATCCGACGCAAAAATGATAGTTAATTGTAACGTTCAGGGCCTTCTAATGATGATGGAACACTCAAATTGCGGCGAGATTCAATACATCGTCGTCCAGCCGACTTGTCTCCAAAGGTCTAATGCTGCCTCGGGCACGTTATGGTCGTTCTCTTGTAAGTCTAGATTTACGAATCCGACGCCAAAATGATAGTTAATTGTAACGATCAGGGCCTTCTAATGACGATGGAACACTCAAATTGCGTCGAGATTCAATACATCGTCCTCCAGCCGACTTGTCTCCAAGGGTCTATTGCTGCCTCGGGCACCTTATGGTCGTTCTCCTGTGAGTCTAGATTTTCGAATCCGACGCAAAAATCATAGTTAATTGTAACGTTCAGGGCCTTCTAATGACGATGGAACACTCAAATTGCGTCGAGATTCAATACATCGTCCTCCAGCCGACTTGTCCCCAAGGGGATATTGCTGTCTCGGGCACAATGTGATCTTTCTCCTGTGAGTCTAGATTTTCGAATCCGACGCAAAAATGATAGTTAATTGTAACGTTCAGGGCCTTGTAATGACGATGGAACACTCAAATTGCGTCGAGATTCAATACATCGTCCTCCAGCCGACTTGTCTCCAAGGGTCTGTTGCTGCCTCGGGCACCGTATGGTCGTTCTCCTGTGAGTTTAAATTATCGAATCCGACGCAAAAATGATAGTTAATTTTAACGTTCAGGGCCTCCTAATGCCGATGGAACACTCAAATTGCGTCGATAATCAATACATCGGCCTCCAGCCGACTTGTCTCCAAGGGTCTAATGCTGCCTCGGGCACTTTATGGTCGTTCTCTTGTAAGTCTAGATTTACGAATCCGACGCCAAAATGATAGTTAATTGTAACGTTCAGGGCCGCCTAATCACGATGGAACTCTCAAATTGCGTCGAGATTCAATACATCGTCCTCCAGCCGACTTGTCTCCAAGGGTCTATTGCTGCCTCGGGCACCTTATGGTCGTTCTCCTGTGAGTCTAGATTTTCGAATCCGACGCAAAAATGATAGTGAATTGTAACGTTCAGAGCCTCCTAATGACGACAGAAGACTCAAATTGCGTCGAGATTCAATAAATCGTCCTCCAGCCGATTTGTCTCCAAGGGGTATATTGCTGTCTCGAGCACCGTATGAACTTCTCCTGTGAGTAGATTTTCGAATCCGACGCGAAACTGATAGTTAATTGTAGGTTCAGGGCTTTGTAATGACGATGGAACACTCAAATTGCGTCGAGATTCAATACATCTGCCTCAAGCCGACTTGTCCCCAAGGGGATATCGCTGCCTCGGGCACCACATGGTCCTTCTCCTGTGAGTCTAGATTTTCGAAGCCGACGCAAAAATGATAGTGAATTGAAACGTTCAGCGCCTCCTAATGACAATAGAAGACTCAAATTGCGTCGCGATCAAATACATCGTCCTCCAGCCGACTTGTCTCCAAGGGTCTATTGCTGCCTCGGGCACCTTATGGTCGTTCTCCTGTGAGTCTAGATTTTCGAATCCGACGCAAAAATGATAGTTAATTGTAACGTTCAGGATCTTGTAATGACGATGGAACACTCAAATTGCGTCGAGATTCAATACATCGTCCTCCAGCCGACTTGTCTCCAAGGGTCTGTTGCTGCCTCGGGCACCGTAAGGTCGTTCTCCTGTGAGTTTAGATTATCGAATCCGACGCAAAAATGATAGTTAATTTTAACGTTCAGGGCCGCCTAATGACGATGGAACTCTCAAATTGCGTCGAGATTCAATACATCGGCCTCCATCCGACTTGTCTCCAAGGGTCCATTGCTGCCTCGGGCACCTTATGGTCGTTCTGCTGTGAGTCTAGATTTTCGAATCCGACGCAAAAATCATAGTTAATTGTAACGTTCAGTTCCTCCTAATGACGATGGAACACTCAAATTGCGTCGAGATTCAATACATCGTCCTCCAGCCGACTTGTCTCCAAGGGGATATTGCTGTCTCGGGCACAATATGATCTGTCTCCTGGGAGTCTAGATTTTCGAATCCGACGCAAAAATGATAGTGAATTGTAACGTTCAGCGCCTCCTAATGACGATAGAAGACTCAAATTGCGTCGAGATTCAATACATCGTCCTCCAGCCAATTTGTCTCCAAGGGGTATATTGCTGTCTCGAGCACCGTATGAACTTCTCCTGTGAGTAGATTTTCGAATCCGACGAAAAACTGATAGTTAATTGTAACATTCAGGGACTCCTAATGACGATGGAACACTCATTTTGCGTCGCGAACCAATACATCGTCCTCCAACCGACTTGTCTCCAAAGGTCAAGAGCTGCCTCGGGCAACGTATGGTCGTTCCCCTGTGAGTCTAGATTTTCGAATCCGACGTAAAAATCATAGTTAATTTTAACGTTCAGGGCCTCCTAATGCCGATGGAACACTCAAATTGCGTCGAGATTCAATACATCGGCGTCCAGCCGACTTGTCTCCAAGGGTCTATTGCTGCCTCGGGCACCTTATGGTCGTTCTCCTGTGAGTCTAGATTTTCGAATCCGACGCAAAAATGATAGTTAATTGTAACGTTCAGGGCCTTCTAATGACGATGGAACACTCAAATTGCGTCGAGATTCAATACATCGTCCTCCAGCCGACTTGTCTCCAAGGGGATATTGCTGTCTCGGGCACAATATGATCCTTCTCCTGTGAGTCTAGATTTTCGAATCCGACGCAAAAATGATAGTGAATTGTAACGTTCAGCGCCTCCTAAAGGCGACAGAAGACTCAAAATGCGTCGGCATTCAATACATCGTCCTCCAGCCGATTTGTCTCCAAGGGGATATTGCTGCCTCGGGCACCAAATGGTTCGTCTGCTGTGAGTCTAGATTTTCGAATCCGACGAAAAACTGATAGTTAATTGTAACATTCAGGGCCTCCTAATGACGATGGAACACTCAAATTGCGTCGCGATCCAATACATCGTCCTCCAGCCGACTTGTCTCCAAGGGTCTAATGCTGCCTCGGGCACTTTATGGTCGTTCTCTTGTAAGTCTAGATTTACGAATCCGACGCCAAAATGATAGTTAATTGTAACGTTCAGGGCCGCCTAATGACGATGGAACTCTCAAATAGCGTCGAGATTCAATACATCGTCCTCCAGCCGACTTGGTTCCAAGGGTCTATTGCTGCCTCGGGCACCTTATGGTCGTTCTCCTGTGTGTCTAGATTTTCGTATCCGACGCAAAAATGATAGTTAATTAAACCGTTCAGGGCCCTCCAATGACGATGGAACACTCAAATTGCGTCTAGATTCAATACATCGGCCTCCAGCCGACTTGTCACCAAGGGTCTATTGCTGCCTCGGGCACCTTATGGTCGTTCTCCTGTGAGTCTAGATTTTCGAATCCGACGCAAAAATGATAGTTAATTGTAACGTTCAGGGCCTTCTAATGACGATGTAACACTCAAATTGCGTCGAGATTCAATACATCGGCCTCCAGCCGACTTGTCTCCAAGGGTCTATTGCTGCCTCGGGCACCTTATGGTCGTTCTCCTGTGAGTTTAGATTATCGAATCCGACGCAAAAATGATAGTTAATTGTAACGTTCAGGGCCTCCTAATGCCGATGGAACACTCAAATTGCGTCGAGATTCAATACATCGGCCTCCAGCCGACATGTCACCAACGGTCTATTGCTGCCTCGGGCACCTTATGGTCGTTCTCCTGTGAGTTTAGATTTTCGAATCCGACGAAAAACTGATAGTTAATTGTAACATTCAGGGCCTCCTAATGACGATGGAACACTCATTTTGCGTCGCGATCCAATACATCGTCCTCCAACCGACTTGTCTCCAAGAGTCAATAGCTGCCTCGGGCACCGTATGGTCGTTCCCCTGTGAGTTTAGATTATCGAATCCGACGCAAAAATGATAGTTAATTGTAACGTTTACGGCCTCCTAATGACGATCGGACACTCAAATTGCGTCGAGATTCAATACATCGTCCTCCAGCCGACTAGTCTCCAAGGGGATATTGCTGTCTCGTGCACAATATGATCCTTCTCCTGTGAGTCTAGATTTTCGAATCCGACGCAAAAATGATAGTGAATTGTAACGTTCAGCGCCTCCTAATGACGATAGAAGACTCAAATTGCGTCGGGATTCAATACATCGTCCTCCAGCCGATTTGTCTCCAAGGGGAAATTGCTGCCTCGGGCACCAAATGGTTTGTCTGCTGTGAGTCTAGATTTTCGAATCCGACGAAAAACTGATAGTTAATTGTAACATTCAGGGCCTCCTAATGACGATGGAACACTCAAATTTCGTCGTGATCCAATACATCGTCCTCCAGCCGACTTGTCTCCAAGGGTCTAATGCTGCCTCGGGCACTTTATGGTCGTTCTCTTGTAAGTCTAGATTTACGAATCCGACGCCAAAATGATAGTTAATTGTAAGGTTCAGGGCCGATTAATGACGATGGAACTCTCAAATTTCGTCGAGATTCAATACATCGTCCTCCAGCCGACTTGTCTCCAAGGGTCTATTGCTGCCTCGGGCACCTTATGGTCGTTCTCCTGTGAGTCTAGATTTTCGTATCCGACGCAAAAATGATAGTTAATTGTAACGTTCAGGGCCTTCTAATGACGATGGAACACTCAAATTGCGTTGAGATTCAATACATCGGCCTCCAGCCGACTTGTCTCCAAGGGGATATCGCTGCCTCGGGCACCACATGGTCCTTCTCCTGCGAGTCTAGATTTTCGAATCCGATGCAAAAATGATAGTGAATTGTAACGTTCAGCGCCTCCTAATGACGATAGAAGACTCAAATTGCGTCGCGATCCAATACATCGTCCTCCAGCCGACTTGTCTCCAAGGGTCTATTGCTGCCTCGGGCACCTTATGGTCGTTCTCCTGTGAGTCTAGATTTTCGAATCCGACGCAAAAATGATAGTTAATTGTAACGTTCAGGACCTTGTAATGACGATGGAACACTCAAATTGCGTCGAGATTCAATACATCGTCCTGCAGCCGACTTGTCTCCAAGGGTCTTTTGCTGCCTCGGGCACCGTATGGTCGTTCTCCTGTAAGTTTAGATTATCGAATCCGACGCAAAAATGATAGTTAATTGTAACGTTCAGGGCCGCCTAATGGCGATGGAACTCTCAAATTGCGTCGAGATTCAATACATCGTCCTCCAGCCGACTTGTCTCCAAGGGTCTATGGCTGCCTCGGGCACCTTATGGTCGTTCTCCTGTGAGTCTAGATTTTCGAATCCGACGCAAAAATCATAGTTAATTTTGTACGTTCAGGGCCTTCTAATGACGATGGAACACCCAAATTGCGTCGAGATTCAATACATCGTCCTCCAGCCGACTTGTCTCCAAGGGGATATTGCTGTCTCGGGCACAATATGATCTTTCTCCTGTGAGTCTAAATTTTCGAATCCGACGCAAAAATGATAGTGAATTGTAACGTTCAGCGCCTCCTAATGACGATAGAAGACTCAAATTGCGTCGAGATTCAATACATCGTCCTCCAGCCGATTTGTCTCCAAGGGGTATATTGCTGTCTCGAGCACCGTATGAACTTCTCCTGTGAGTAGATTTTCGAATCCGACGCGAAACTGATAGTTAATTGTAAGGTTCAGGGCCTTGTAATGACGATGGACACTCAAATTGCGTCGAGATTCAATACATCGGCCTCCAGCCGACTTGTCTCCAACGGTCTATTGCTGCCTCGGGCACCTAATGGTCGTTCTCCTGTGAGTTTAGATTTTCAAATACGACGAAAAACTGATACTTAATTGTTATATTCAGGGCCTCCTAATGACGATGGAACACTCATTTTGCGTCGCGATCCAATACATCGTCCTCCAACCGACTTGTCTCCAAGGGTCAATAGCTGCCTCGGGCACCGTATGGTCGTTCCCCTGTGAGTTTAGATTATCGAATCCGACGCAAAAATGATAGTTAATTGTAACGTTTAGGGCCTCCTGATGACGATCGGACACTCAAATTGCGTCGAGATTCAATACATCGTCCTCCAGCCGACTTGTCTCCAAGGGGATATTGCTGTCTCGGGCACAATATGATCCTTCTCCTGTGAGTCTAGATTTTCGAATCCGACGCAAAAATGATAGTGAATTGTAACGTTCAGTGCCTCCTAATGACGATAGAAGACTCAAATTGCGTCGGGATTCAATACATCGTCCTCCAGCCGATTTGTCTCCAAGGGGATATTGCTGCCTCGGGCACCAAATGGTTCGTCTGCTGTGAGTCTAGATTTTCGAATCCGACGAAAAACTGATAGTTAATTGTAACATTCAGGGCCTCCTAATGACGATGGAACACTCAAATTGCGTCGCGATCCAATACTTCGTCCTCCAGCCGACTTGTCTCCAAGGGTCTAATGCTGCCTCGGGCACTTTACGGTCGTTCTCTTGTAAGTCTAGATTTACGAATCCGACGCCAAAATGATAGTTAATTGTAACGTTCAGGGCCGCCTAATGACGATGGAACTCTCAAATTGCGTCGAGATTCAATACATCGTCCTCCAGCCGACTTGTCTCCAAGGGTCTATTGCTGCCTCGGGCACCTTATGGTCGTTCTCCTGTGAGTCTAGATTTTCGTATCCGACGCAAAAATGATAGTTAATTGTAACGTTCAGGGCCTTCTAATGACGATGGAACACTCAAATTGCGTCGAGATTCAATACAGCGGCCTCCAGCCGAGTTGTCTCCAAGGGGTTATCGCTGCCTCGGGCACCACATGGTCCTTCTTCTGTGAGTCTAGATTTTCGAATCCGACGCAAAAATGATAGTTAATTTAACGTTCAGCGCCTCCTAATGACGATAGAAGACTCAAATTGCGTCGCGATCCAATACATCGTCCTCCAGCCGACTTGTCTCCAAGGGTCTATTGCTGCCTCGGGCACCTTATGGTCGTTCTCCTGTGAGTCTAGATTTTCGAATCCGACGCAAAAATGATAGTTAATTGTAACGTTCAGGGTCTTGTAATGACGATGGAACACTCAAATTGCGTCGAGATTCAATACATCGTCCTCCACCGTATGGTCGTTCTCCCTTGAGTTTAGATTATCGAATCCGACGCAAAAATGATCGTTAATTTTAACGTTCAGGGCCTCCTAATGCCGATGGAACACTCAAATTGCGTCGAGATTCAATACATCGGCCTCCAGCCGACTTGTTTCCAAGGGTCTATTGCTGCCTCGGGCACCTTATGGTCGTTCTCCTGTGCGTCTAGATTTTCGATTCCGACGCAAAAATGATAGTTAATTGAACATTCAGGGCCTCCTAATGACGATGGAACACTCAAATTGCGTCGAGATTCAATACATCGTCCTCCAGCCGATTTGTCTCCAAGGGGTATATTGCTGTCTCGAGCACCGTATGAACTTCTCCTGTGAGTAGATTTTCGAATCCGACGCGAAACTGATAGTTAATTGTAAGGTTCAGGGCCTTGTAATGACGATGGAACACTCATTTTGCGTCGCGATCCAATACATCGTCCTCCAACCGACTTGTCTCCAAGGGTCAATAGCTGCCTCGGGCACCGTATGGTCGTTCCCCTGTGAGTTTAGATTATCGAATCCGACGCAAAAATGATAATTAATTGTAACGTTTCGGGCCTCCTAATGACGATGGGACTCTCAAATTGCGTCGAGATTCAATACATCGACCTCCAGCCGACTTGTCTACAAGGGGATATTGCTGTCTCGGGCACAATATGATCCTTCTCCTGTGAGTCTAGATTTTCGAATCCGACGCAAAAATGATAGTGAATTGTAACGTTCAGCGCCTCCTAATGACGATAGAAGACTCAAATTGCGTCGGGATTTAATACATCGTCCTCCAGCCGATTTGTCTCAAGGGGATATTGCTGCCTCGGGCACCAAATGGTTCGTCTGCTGTGAGTCTAGGTTTTGGAATCCGACGAAAAACTGATAGTTAATTGTAACATTCAGGGCCTCCTAATGACGATGGAACACTCAAATTGCGTCGCGATCCAATACATCGTCCTCCAGCCGTCTTGTCTCCAAGGGTCTAATGCTGCCTCGGGCACTTTAAGGTCGTTCTCTTGTAAGTCTAGATTGACGAATCCGACGCCAAAATGATAGTTAATTGTAACGTTCAGGGCCGCCTAATGACGATGGAACTCTCAAATTGCGTCGAGATTCAATACATCGGCCTCCAGCCGACTTGTCTCCGAGGGGATATCGCTGCCTCGGGCACCACATGGTCCTTCTCCTGTGAGTCTAGATTTTCGAATCCGACGCAAAAATGATAGTGAATTGTAGCGTTCAGCGCCTCCTAATGACGATAGAAGACTCAAATTGCGTCGCGATCCAATACATCGTCCTCCAGCCGACTTGTCTCCAAGGGTCTATTGCTGCCTCGGGCACCTTATGGTCGTTCTCCTGTGAGTCTAGATTTTCGAACCCGACGCAAAAATGATAGTTAATTGTAACGTTCAGGGCCTCCTAATGCCGATGGAACACTCAAATTGCGTCGAGATTCAATACATCGGCCTCCAGCCGACTTGTCTCCAGGGGTCTATTGCTATCTCGGGCACCTTATGGTCGTTGTCCTGTGAGTCTAGATTTTCGAATCCGACGCAAAAATGATAGTTAATTGTAACGTTCAGGGCCTTGTAATGACGATGGAACACTCAAATTGCGTCGAGATTCAATACATCGGCCTCCAGCCGACTTGTCTCCAAGGGTCTATTGCTGCCTCGGGCACCTTATGGTCGTTCTCCTGTGAGTTTAGTTTATCGAATCCGACGCAAAAATGATAGTTAATTGTAACGTTCAGGGCCTCCTAATGCCGATGGAACACTCAAATTGCGTCGAGATTCAATACATCGGCCTCCAGCCGACTTGTCTCCAAGGGTCTGTTGCTGCCTCGGGCACCTTATGGTCGTTCTCCTGTGATTTTAGATTATCGAATCCGACGCAAAAATTAGAGTTAATTGTAACGTTTAGGGACTCCTAATGACGATGGAACACTCAAATTGCGTCGATATTCAATACATCGGCCTCCAGCCGACTTGTCTCCAAGGGTCTGTTGCTGCCTCGGGCACCATATGATCCTTCTCCTGTAAGTCTAGATTTTCGAATCCGACGCAAAAATGATAGTGAATAGTAACGTTCAGAGCCTCCTAATGACGATAGAAGACTCAAATGGCGTCGAGATTCAATACATAGTCCTCCAGCCGATTTGACTCCAAGGGGTATATTGCTGTCTCGAGCACCGTATGAACTTCTCCTGTGAGTAGATTTTCGAATCCGACGCCAAACCGATAGTTAATTGAAGGTTCAGGGCTTTGTAATGACGATGGAACACTTAAATTGCGTCGAGATTCAATACATCGGCCACCAGCCGACTTGTCTCCAAGGGGATATCGATGCCTCGGGCACCACATGGTCCTTCTCCTGTGAGTCTAGATTTTCGAATCCGACGCCAAAATGATAGTGAATTGAAACGTTCAGCGCCTCCTAATGACGATAGAAGACTCAAATTGCGTCGCGATGCAATACATCGTCCTCCAGCCGACTTGTCTCCAAGGGTCTATTGCTGCCTCGGGCACCTTATGGTCGTTCTCTTGTGAGTCTAGATTTTCGAATCCGACGCAAAAATGATAGTTAATTGTAACGTTCAGGGCCTTGTAATGACGATGGAACACTCAAATTGCGTCGAGATTCAATACATCGTCCTCCAGCCGACTTGTTTCCAAGGGTCTGTTGCTGCCTCGGGCACCGTATGGTCGTTCTCCTGTGAGTTTAGATTATCGAATCCGACGGAAAAATGATAATTAATTTTAACGTTCAGGGCCTCCTAATGCCGATGGAACACTCAAATTGCGTCGAGATTCAATACATCGGCCTCCAGCCGACTTGTCTCCAAGGGTCTATTGCTGCCTCGGGCACCTTATGGTCGTTCTCCTGTGAGTCTAGATTTTCGAATCCGACGCAAAAATGATAGTGAATAGTAACGTTCAGAGCCTCCTAATGACGATAGAAGACTCAAATTGCGTCGAGATTCAATACATAGTCCTCCAGCCGATTTGACTCCAAGGGGTATATTGCTGTCTCGAGCACCGTATGAACTTCTCCTGTGAGTAGATTTTCGAATCCGACGCGAAACTGATAGTTAATTGAAGGTTCAGGGCTTTGTAATGACGATGGAACCCTCAAATTGCGTCGAGATTCAATACATCGGCCACCAGCCGACTTGTCTCCAAGGGGATATCGCTGCCTCAGGCACCACATGGTCCTTCTCCTGTGAGTCTACATTTTCGAATCCGACGCCAAAATGATAGTGAATTGAAACGTTCAGCGCCTCCTAATGACGATAGAAGACTCAAATTGCGTCGCGATCCAATACATCGTCCTCCAGCCGACTTGTCTCCAAGGGTCTATTGCTGCCTCGGGCACCTTATGGTCGTTCTCCTGTGAGTCTAGATTTTCGAATCCGACGCAAAAATGATAGTTAATTGTAACGTTCAGGGCCTTGTAATGACGATGGAACACTCAAATTGCGTCGAGATTCAATACATCGTCCTCCAGCCGACTTGTTTCCAAGGGTCTGTTGCTGCCTCGGGCACCGTATGGTCGTTCTCCTGTGAGTTTAGATTATCGAATCCGACGGAAAAATGATAATTAATTTTAACGTTCAGGGCCTCCTAATGCCGATGGAACACTCAAATTGCGTCGAGATTCAATACATCGGCCTCCAGCCGACTTGTCTCCAAGGGTCCATTGCTGCCTCGGGCACCTTATGGTCGTTCTCCTGTGAGTCTAGATTTTCGATCCGACGTAAAAATGATAGTTAATTGTAACGTTCAGGGCCTTCTAATGACGATGGAACACTCAAATTGCATCGAGATTCAATACATCGTCCTCCAGCCGACTTGTCTCCAAGGGGATATTGCTGTCTCGGGCACAATATGATCCTTCTCCTGTGAGTCTAGATTTTCGAATCCGACGCAAAAATGATAGTTAATTGTAACGTTCAGCGCCTCCTAATGACGATAGAAGACTCAAAATGCGTCGGCATGCAATACATCGTCCTCCAGCCGATTTGTCTCCAAGGGGATATTGCTGCCTCGGGCACCAAATGGTTCGTCTGCTGTGAGTCTAGATTTTCGAATCCGACGAAAAACTGATAGTTAATTGTAACATTCAGGGCCTCCTAATGACGATGTAACACTCAAATTGCGTCGCGATCCAATACGTCGTCCTCCAGCCGACTTGTCTCCAAGGGTCTAATGCTGCCTCGGGCACTTTATGGTCGTTCTCTTGTAAGTCTAGATTTACGAATCCGACGCCAAAATGATAGTTAATTGTAACGTTCACGGCCGCCTAATGACGATGGAACTCTCAAATTGCGTCGAGATTCAATACATCGTCCTCCAGCCGACTTGTCTCCAAGGGTCTATTGCTGCCTCGCGCACCTTATGGTCGTTCTCCTGTGAGTCTAGATTTTCGTATCCGACGCAAAAAAGATAGTTAATTGTAACGTTCAGGGCCCTCTAATGACGATGGAACACTCAAATTGCGTCGAGATTCAATACATCGGCCTCCAGCCGACTCGTGACCAAGGGTCTATTGCTACCTCGGGCACCTTATGGTCGTTCTCCTGTGAGTCTAGATTTTCGAATCCGACGCAAAAATAATAGTTTATTGTAACGTTCAGGGCCTTCTAATGACGATGGAACACTCAAATTGCGTCGAGATTCAATACATCGGCCTCCAGCCAACTTGTCTCCAAGGGTCTATTGCTGCCTCGGGCACCTTATGGTCGTTCTCCTATGAGTTTAGATTATCGAATCCGACGCAAAAATGATAGTTAATTGTAACGTTTTGGGCCTCCTAATGCCGATGGAACACTCAAATTGCGTCGAGATTCAATACATCGGCCTCCAGCCGACTTGTCTCCAAGGGTCTGTTGCTGCCTCGGGCACCATATGATCCTTCTTTTGTAAGTCTAGATTTTCGAATCCGACGCAAAAATGATAGTGAATAGTAACGTTCAGAGCGTCCTAATGACGATAGAAGACTCAAATTGCGTCGAGATTCAATACATAGCCCTCCAGCCGATTTGACTCCAAGGGGTATATTGCTGTCTCGAGCACCGTATGAACTTCTCCTGTGAGTAGATTTTCGAATCCGACGCGAAACTGATAGTTAATTGAAGGTTCAGGGCTTTGTAATGACGATGGAACACTCAAATTGCGTCGAGATTCAATACATCGGCCACCAGCCGACTTGTCTCCAAGGGGATATCGCTGCCTCGGGCACCACATGCTCCTTCTCCTGTGAGTCTAGATTTTCGAATCCGACGCCAAAATGATAGTGAATTGAAACGTTCAGCGCCTCCTAATGACGATAGAAGACTCAAATTGCGTCGCGATCCAATACATCGTCCTCCAGCCGACTTGTCTCCAAGGGTCTATTGCTGCCTCGGGCACCTTATGGTCGTTCTCCTGTGAGTCTAGATTTTCGAATCCGACGCAAAAATGAAAGTTAATTGTAACGTTCAGGGCCTTGTAATGACGATGGAACACTCAAATTGCGTCGAGATTCAATACATCGTCCTCCAGCCAACTTGTTTCCAAGGGTCTGTTGCTGCCTCGGGCACCGTAAGGTCGTTCTCCTGTGAGTTTAGATTATCGAATCCGACGGAAAAATGATAATTAATTTTAACGTTCAGGGCCTCCTAATGCCGATGGAACACTCAAATTGCGTCGAGATTCAATACATCGGCCTCCAGCCGACTTGTCTCCAAGGGTCTATTGCTGCCTCGGGCACCTTATGGTCGTTCTCCTGTGAGTCTAGATTTTCGAATCCGACGCAAAAATGATAGTTAATTGTAACGTTCAGGGCCTTCTAATGACGATGGAACACTCAAATTGCGTCGAGATTCAATACATCGTCCTCCAGCCGACTTGTCTCCAAGGGGATATTGCTGTCTCGGGCACAATATGATCCTTCTCCTGTGAGTCTAGATTTTCGAATCCGACGCAAAAATGATAGTGAATTGTAACGTTCAGCGCCTCCTAATGACGATAGAAGACTCAAAATGCGTCGGCATGCAATACATCGTCCTCCAGCCGATTTGTCTCCAAGGGGATATTGCTGCCTCGGGCACCAAATGGTTCGTCTGCTGTGAGTCTAGATTTTCGAATCCGACGAAAAACTGACAGTTAATTGTAACATTCAGGGCCTCCTAATGACGATGTAACACTCAAATTTCGTCGCGATCCAATACGTCGTCCTCCAGCCGACTTGTCTCCAAGGGTCTAATGCTGCCTCGGGCACTTTATGGTCGTTCTCTTGTAAGTCTAGATTTACGAATCCGACGCCAAAATGATAGTTAATTGTAACGTTCACGGCCGCCTAATGACGATGGAACTCTCAAATTGCGTCGAGATTCAATACATCGTCCTCCAGCCGACTTGTCTCCAAGGGTCTATTGCTGCCTCGGGCACCTTATGGTCGTTCTCCTGTGAGTCTAGATTTTCGTATCCGACGCAAAAAAGATAGTTAATTGTAACGTTCAGGGCCCTCTAATGACGATGGAACACTCAAATTGCGTCGAGATTCAATACATCGGCCTCCAGCCGACTTGTGACCAAGGGTCTATTGCTGCCTCGGGCACCTTATGGTCGTTCTCCTGTGAGTCTAGATTTTCGAATCCGACGCAAAAATGATAGTTAATTGTAACGTTCAGGGCCTTCTAATGACGATGGAACACTCAAATTGCGTCGAGAATCAATACATCGGCCTCCAGCCAACTTGTCTCCAAGGGTCTATTGCTGCCTCGGGCACCTTATGGTCGTTCTCCTGTGAGTTTAGATTATCGAATCCGACGCAAAAATGATAGTTAATTGTAACGTTCAGGGCCTCCTAATGCCGATGGAACACTCAAATTGCGTCGAGATTCAATACATCGGCCTCCAGCCGACTTGTCTCCAAGGGTCTGTTGCTGCCTCGGGCACCTTATGGTCGTTCTCCTGTGAGTCTAGATTTTCGAATCCGACGCAAAAATGATAGTTAATTGTAACGTTCAGGGCCTTCTAATGACGATGGAACACTCAAATTGCGTCGAGATTCAATACATCGTCCTCCAGCCGACTTGTCTCCAAGGGGATATTGCTGTCTCGGGCACAATATGATCCTTCTCCTGTGAGTCTATATTTTCGAATCCGACGCAAAAATGATAGTGAATTGTAACGTTCAGCGCCTCCTAATGACGATAGAAGACTCAAAATGCGTTGGCATGCAATACATCGTCCTCCAGCCGATTTGTCTCCAAGGGGATATTGCTGCCTCGGGCACCAAATGGTTCGTCTGCTGTGAGTCTAGATTTTCGAATCCGACGAAAAACTGATAGTTAATTGTAACATTCAGGGCCTCCTAATGACGACGTAACACTCAAATTGCGTCGCGATCCAATACATCGTCCTCCAGCCGACTTGTCTCCAAGGGTCTAATGCTGCCTCGGGCACTTTATTGTCGTTCTCTTGTAAGTCTAGATTTACGAATCCGACGCCAAAATGGTAGTTAATTGTAACGTTCAGGGCCTTCTAATGACGATGGAACCCTCAAATTGCGTCGAGATTCAATACATCGGCCTCCAGCCAACTTGTCTCCAAGGGTCTATTGCTGCCTCGGGCACCTTATGGTCGTTCTCCTGTGAGTTTAGATTATCGAATCCGACGCAAAAATGATAGTTAATTGTAACGTTCAGGGCCTCCTAATGCCGATGGAACACTCAAATTGCGTCGAGATTCAATACATCGGCCGCCAGCCGACTTGTCACCAACGGTCTATTGCTGCCTCGGGCACCTTATGGTCGTTCTCCTGTGAGTTTAGATTTTCGAATCCGACGAAAAACTGATAGTTAATTGTAACATTCAGGGCCTCCTAATGACGATGGAACACTCATTTTGCGTCGCGATCCAATACATCGTCCTCCAACCGACTGTCTCCAAGGGTCAATAGCTGCCTCGGGCACCGTATGGTCGTTCCCCTGTGAGTTTAGATTATCGAATCCGACGCAAAAATGATAGTTAATTGTAACGTTTACGGCCTCCTAATGACGATCGGGCACTCAAATTGCGTCGAGATTCAATACATCGTCCTCCAGCCGACTTGTCTCCAAGGGGATATTGCTGTCTCGGGCACAATATGATCCTTCTCCTGTGAGTCTAGATTTTCGAATCCGACGCAAAAATGATAGTGAATTGTAACGTTCAGCGCCTCCTAATGACGATAGAAGACTCAAATTGCGTTGGGATTCAATACATCGTCCTCCAGCCGATTTGTCTCCAAGGGGATATTGCTGCCTCGGGCACCAAATGGTTCGTCTGCTGTGAGTCTAGATTTTCGAATCCGCCGAAAATCTGATAGTTAATTGTAACATTCAGGGCCTCCTAATGACGATGGAACACTCAAATTGCGTCGTGATCCAATACATCGTCCTCCAGCCGACTTGTCTCCAAGGGTCTAATGCTGCCTCGGGCACTTTATGGTCGTTCTCTTGTAAGTCTAGATTTACGAATCCGACCCCAAAATGATAGTTAATTGTAACGTTCAGGGCCGATTAATGACGATGGAACTCTCAAATTTCGTCGAGATTCAATACATCGTCCTCCAGCCGACTTGTCTCCAAGGGTCTATTGCTGCCTCGGGCACCTTATGGTCGTTCTCCTGTGAGTCTAGATTTTCGTATCCGACGCAAAAATGATAGTTAATTGTAACGTTCAGGGCCTTCTAATGACGATGGAACACTCAAATTGCGTCGAGATTCAATACATCGGCCTCCAGCCGACTTGTCTCCAAGGGGATATCGCTGCCTCGGGCACCACATGGTCCTTCTCCTGTGAGTCTAGATTTTCGAATCCGACGCAAAAATGATAGTGAATTGTAACGTTCAGCGCCTCCTAAAGACGATAGAGGCCTCAAATTGCGTCGCGATCCAATACATCGTCCTCCAGCCAATTGTCTCCAAGGGTCTATTGCTGCCTCGGGCACCTTATGGTCGTTCTCCTGTGACTCTAGATTTTCGAATCCGACGCAAAAATGATAGTTAATTGTAACGTTCAGGGCCTTGTAATGACGATGGAACACTCAAATTGCCTCGAGATTCAATACATCGTCCTCCAGCCGACTTGTCTCCAAGGGTCTGTTGCTGACTCGCGCACCGTATGGTCGTTTTCCTGTGAGTTTAGATTATCGAATCCGACGCAAAAATGATAGTTAATTTTAACGTTCAGGGCTTCCTAATGCCGATGGAACACTCAAATTGCGTCGAGATTCAATACATCGGCCTCCAGCCGACTTGTCTCCAAGGGTCTATTGCTGCCTCGGGCACCTTATGGTCGTTCTCCTGTGAGTCTAGATTTTCGAATCCGACGCAAAAATGATAGTTAATTGTAACATTCAGGGCCTCCTAATGACGATGGAACACTCAAATTGCGTCGCGATCCAATACATCGTCCTCCAGCCGACTTGTCTCCAAGGATCTAATGCATCCTCGGGCACTTTATGGTCGTTCTCTTGTATGTCTAGATTTTCGAATGCGACGCAAAAATGATAGTTAATTGTAACGTTCAGGGCCGCCTAATGACGATGGAACTCTAAAATTGCGTCGAGATTCAATACATCGTCCTCCAGCCGACTTGTCTCCAAGGGTGTATTGCTGCCTCGGGCACCTTATGGTCGTTCTCCTGTGAGTCTAGATTTTCGAACCCGACGCAAAAATGATAGTTAATTGTAACGTTCAGGGCCTCCTAATGCCGATGGAACACTCAAATTGCGTCGAGATTCAATACATCGGCCTCCAGCCGACTTGTCTCCAAGGGTCTATTGCTGCCTCGGGCACCTTATGGTCGTTCTCCTATGAGTATAGATTATCGAATCCGACGCAAAAATGATAGTTAATTATAACGTTCAGGGCCTCCTAATGCCGATGGAACACTCAAATTGCGTCGAGATTCAATACATCGGCCTCCAGCCGACTTGTCTCCAAGGGTCTATTGCTGCCTCGGCACCTTATGGTCGTTGTCCTGTGAGTCTAGATTTTCGAATCCGACGCAAAAATGATAGTTAATTGAACGTTCAGGGCCTTCTAATGACGATGGAACACTCAAATTGCGTCGAGATTCAATACATCGTCCTCCAGCCGACTTGTCTCCAACGGGATATTGCTGTCTCGGGCACAATATGATCCTTCTCCTGTGAGTCTAGATTTTCGAATCCGACGCAAAAATGATAGTGAATTGTAACGTTCAGCGCCTCCTAATGACGATAGAAGACTCAAAATGCGTCAGCATTCAATACGTCGTCCTCCAGCCGATTTGTCTCCAAGGGGGTTATTGCTGCCTCGGGCACCAAATGGTTCGTCTGCTGTGAGTCTAGATTTTCGAATCCGACGAAAAACTGATAGTTAATTGTAACATTCAGGGCCTCCTAATGACGATGGAACACTCAATTTGCGTCGCGATCCAATACATCGTCCTCCAGCCGACTTGTCTCCAAGGGTCTAATGCTGCCTCGGGTACTTTATGGTCGTTCTCTTGTAAGTCTAGATTTACGAATCCGACGACAAAATGATAGTTAATTGTAACGTTCAGGGCCGCCTAATGACGATGGAACTCTCAAATTGCGTCGAGATTCAATACATCGTCCTCCAGCCGACTTGTCTCCAAGGGTCTATTGCTGCCTCGAACACCTTATGGTCGTTCTCCTGTGAGTCTAGATTTTCGTATCCGACGCAAAAATGATAGTTAAATATAACGTTCAGGGCCTTCTAATGACGATGGTACACTCAAATTGCGTCGAGATTCAATACATCGGCCTCCAGCCGACTTGTCTCCAAGGGGATATCGCTGCCTCGGGCACCACATGGTCCTTCTCTTGTGAGTCTAGATTTTCGAATCCGACGCAAAAATGATAGTGAATTGTAACGTTCAGCGCCTCCTAATGACGATAGAAGTCTCAAATTGCGTCGCGATCCAATACATCGTCCTCCAGCCGACTTGTCTCCAAGGGTCTATTGCTGCCTCGGGCACCTTATGGTCGTTCTCCTGTGAGTCTAGACTTTCGAATCCGACGCAAAAATGATAGTTAATTGTAACGTTCAGGGCCTTGTAATGACGATGGAACACTCAAATTGCGTCGAGATTCAATACATCGTCCTCCAGCCGACTTGTCTCCAAGGGTCTGTTGCTGCCTCGGGCACCGTATGGTCGTTCTCCTGTGAGTTTAGATTATCGAATCCGACGCAAAAATGATCGTTAATTTTAACGTTCAGGGCCTCCTAATGCCGATGGAACACTCAAATTGCGTCGAGATTCAATACATCGGCCTCCAGCCGACTTGTCTCCAAGGGTCTATTGCTGCCTCGGGCACCTTATGGTCGTTCTCCTGTGAGTCTAGATTTTCGAATCCGACGCAAAAATGATAGTTAATTGTAAGATTCAGGGCCTCCTAAAGACGATGGAACACTCAAATTGCGTCGAGATTCAATACATCGTCCTCCAGCCGATTTGTCTCCAAGGGGTATATTGCTGTCTCGAGCACCGTATGAACTTCTCCTGTGAGTAGATTTTCGAATCCGACGCGAAACTGATAGTTAATTGTAAGGTTCAGGGCCTTGTAATGACGATGGAACACTCAAATTGCGTCGAGATTCAATACGTCGGCCTCCAGCCAACTTGTCTCCAGGGGTCTATTGCTATCTCGGGCACCTTATGGTCGTTGTCCTGTGAGTCTAGATTTTCGAATCCGACGCAAAAATGATAGTTAATTGTAACGTTCAGGGCCTTGTAATGACGATGGAACACTCAAATTGCGTCGAGATTCAATACATCGGCCTCCCGCCGACTTGTCTCCGAGAGTCTGTTGCTGCCTCGGGCACCTGATGGTCGTTGTCCTGTGAGTCTAGATTTTCGAATCCGACGCAAAAATGATAGTTAATTGTAACGTTTACGGCCTCCTAATGACGATCGGACACTCAAATTGCGTCGAGATTCAATACATCGTCCTCCAGCCGACTTGTCTCCAAGGGGATATTGCTGTCTCGGGCACAATATGATCCTTCTCCTGTGAGTCTAGATTTTCGAATCCGACGCAAAAATGATAGTGAATTGTAACGTTCAGCGCCTCCTAATGACGATAGAAGACTCAAATTGCGTTGGGATTCAATACATCGTCCTCCAGCCGATTTGTCTCCAAGGGGATATTGCTGCCTCGGGCACCAAATGGTTCGTCTGCTGTGAGTCTAGATTTTCGAATCCGCCGAAAATCTGATAGTTAATTGTAACATTCAGGGCCTCCTAATGACGATGGAACACTCAAATTGCGTCGTGATCCAATACATCGTCCTCCAGCCGACTTGTCTCCAAGGGTCTAATGCTGCCTCGGGCACTTTATGGTCGTTCTCTTGTAAGTCTAGATTTACGAATCCGACCCCAAAATGATAGTTAATTGTAACGTTCAGGGCCGATTAATGACGATGGAACTCTCAAATTTCGTCGAGATTCAATACATCGTCCTCCAGCCGACTTGTCTCCAAGGGTCTATTGCTGCCTCGGGCACCTTATGGTCGTTCTCCTGTGAGTCTAGATTTTCGTATCCGACGCAAAAATGATAGTTAATTGTAACGTTCAGGGCCTTCTAATGACGATGGAACACTCAAATTGCGTCGAGATTCAATACATCGGCCTCCAGCCGACTTGTCTCCAAGGGGATATCGCTGCCTCGGGCACCACATGGTCCTTCTCCTGTGAGTCTAGATTTTCGAATCCGACGCAAAAATGATAGTGAATTGTAACGTTCAGCGCCTCCTAAAGACGATAGAGGCCTCAAATTGCGTCGCGATCCAATACATCGTCCTCCAGCCAATTGTCTCCAAGGGTCTATTGCTGCCTCGGGCACCTTATGGTCGTTCTCCTGTGACTCTAGATTTTCGAATCCGACGCAAAAATGATAGTTAATTGTAACGTTCAGGGCCTTGTAATGACGATGGAACACTCAAATTGCGTCGAGATTCAATACATCGTCCTCCAGCCGACTTGTCTCCAAGCGTCTGTTGCTGACTCGGGCACCGTATGGTCGTTTTCCTGTGAGTTTAGATTATCGAATCCGACGCAAAAATGATAGTTAATTTTAACGTTCAGGGCTTCCTAATGCCGATGGAACACTCAAATTGCGTCGAGATTCAATACATCGGCCTCCAGCCGACTTGTCTCCAAGGGTCTATTGCTGCCTCGGGCACCTTATGGTCGTTCTCCTGTGAGTCTAGATTTTCGAATCCGACGCAAAAATGATAGTTAATTGTAACATTCAGGGCCTCCTAATGACGATGGAACGCTCAAATTGCGTCGCGATCCAATACATCGTCCTCCAGCCGACTTGTCTCCAAGGATCTAATGCATCCTCGGGCACTTTATGGTCGTTCTCTTGTATGTCTAGATTTTCGAATGCGACGCAAAAATGATAGTTAATTGTAACGTTCAGGGCCGCCTAATGACGATGGAACTCTAAAATTGCGTCGAGATTCAATACATCGTCCTCCAGCCGACTTGTCTCCAAGGGTGTATTGCTGCCTCGGGCACCTTATGGTCGTTCTCCTGTGAGTCTAGATTTTCGAACCCGACGCAAAAATGATAGTTAATTGTAACGTTCAGGGCCTCCTAATGCCGATGGAACACTCAAATTGCGTCGAGATTCAATACATCGGCCTCCAGCCGACTTGTCTCCAAGGGTCTATTGCTGCCTCGGGCACCTTATGGTCGTTCTCCTATGAGTATAGATTATTGAATCCGACGCAAAAATGATAGTTAATTATAACGTTCAGGGCCTCCTAATGCCGATGGAACACTCAAATTGCGTCGAGATTCAATACATCGGCCTCCAGCCGACTTGTCTCCAAGGGTCTATTGCTGCCTCGGGCACCTTATGGTCGTTGTCCTGTGAGTCTAGATTTTCGAATCCGACGCAAAAATGATGGTTAATTGAACGTTCAGGGCCTTCTAATGACGATGGAACACTCAAATTGCGTCGAGATTCAATACATCGTCCTCCAGCCGACTTGTCTCCAACGGGATATTGCTGTCTCGGGCACAATATGATCCTTCTCCTGTGAGTCTAGATTTTCGAATCCGACGCAAAAATGATAGTGAATTGTAACGTTCAGCGCCTCCTAATGACGATAGAAGACTCAAAATGCGTCAGCATTCAATACGTCGTCCTCCAGCCGATTTGTCTCCAAGGGGGTTATTGCTGCCTCGGGCACCAAATGGTTCGTCTGCTGTGAGTCTAGATTTTCGAATCCGACGAAAAACTGATAGTTAATTGTAACATTCAGGGCCTCCTAATGACGATGGAACACTCAATTTGCGTCGCGATCCAATACATCGTCCTCCAGCCGACTTGTCTCCAAGGGTCTAATGCTGCCTCGGGTACTTTATGGTCGTTCTCTTGTAAGTCTAGATTTACGAATCCGACGACAAAATGATAGTTAATTGTAACGTTCAGGGCCGCCTAATGACGATGGAACTCTCAAATTGCGTCGAGATTCAATACATCGTCCTCCAGCCGACTTGTCTCCAAGGGTCTATTGCTGCCTCGAACACCTTATGGTCGTTCTCCTGTGAGTCTAGATTTTCGCATCCGACGCAGCATCCGACCAAAAATGATAGTTAAATATAACGTTCAGGGCCTTCTAAGTACGATGGTACACTCAAATTGCGTCGAGATTCAATACATCGGCCGTCCAGCCGACTTGTCCCATGGGATATCGCTGCCTCGGGCACCACATGGTCCTTCTCTTGTGAGTCTAGATTTTCGAATCCGACGCAAAAATGATAGTGAATTGTAACGTTCAGCGCCTCCTAATGACGATAGAAGTCTCAAATTGCGTCGCGATCCAATACATCGTCCCTCCAGCCGACTTGTCTCCAAGGGTCTATTGCTGCCTCGGGCACCTTATGGTCGTTCTCCTGTGAGTCTAGACTTTCGAATCCGACGCAAAAATGATAGTTAATTGCAACGTTCAGGGCCTTGTAATGACGATGGAACACTCAAATTGGCGTCGAGATTCATACATCGTCCTCCAGCCGACTTGTCTCCAAGGGTCTGTTGCTGCCTCGGGCACCGTATGGTCGTTCTCCTGTGAGTTTAGATATCGAATCCGACGCAAAAATGATCGTTAATTTAACGTTCAGGGCCTCCTAATGCCGATGGAACACTCAAATTGCGTCGAGATTCAATACATCGGCCTCCAGCCGACTTGTCTCCAAGGGTCTATTGCTGCCTCGGGCACCTTATGGTCGTTCTCCTGCGAGTCTAGATTTTCGAATCCGACGCAAAAATGATAGTTAATTGTAAGATTCAGGGCCTCCTAATGACGATGGAACACTCAAATTGCGTCGAGATTCATACATCGTCCTCCAGCCGATTTGTCTCCAAGGGGTATATTGCTGTCTCGAGCACCGTATGAACTTCTCCTGTGAGTAGATTTTCGAATCCGACGCGAAACTGATAGTTAATTGTAAGGTTCAGGGCCTTGTAATGACGATGGAACACTCAAATTGCGTCGAGATTCATACGTCGGCCTCCAGCCAACTTGTCTCCAGGGGTCTATTGCTATCTCGGGCACCTTATGGTCGTTGTCCTGTGAGTCTAGATTTTCGAATCCGACGCAAAAATGATAGTTAATTGTAACGTTCAGGGCCTTGTAATGACGATGGAACACTCAAATTGCGTCGAGATTCAATACATCGGCCTCCCGCCGACTTGTCTCCGAGAGTCTGTTGCTGCCTCGGGCACCTGATGTCGTTGTCCTGTGAGTCTAGATTTCGAATCCGACGCAAAAATGATAGTTAATTGTACCGTTTAGGGCCTTGTAATGACGATGGGACACTCAAATTGCGTCGAGATTCAATACATCGTCCTCCAGCCGACTTGTCTCTAAGGGTCTAATGCTGCCTCGGGCACCTTATGGTCGTTCTCCTGAGTTTAGATTATCGAATCCGACGCAAAAATTATAGTTAATTGTAACGTTTAGGGACTCCTAATGACGATGGAACACTCAAATTGCGTCGATATTCATACATCGGCATCCAGCCGACTTGTCTCCAAGGGTCTAACGGTGCCTCGGGCACCTTATGGTCGTTCTCTTGTAAGTCTAGATTTTAGAATCCGACGCAAAAATGATAGTTAATTGTAACGTTCATGGCCTCCTAATGCCGATGGAACTCTCAAATTGCGTCGAGATTCAATACATCGGCCTCCAGCGGAATTGTCTCCAAGGGGATATTGCTGTCTCGAGCACCGTATGAACGACCTGTGAGTAGATTTTCGAATCCGACGCAAAAATGATAGTTAATTTTAACGTTCAGGGCTTCCTAATGCCGATGGAAACACTCAAATTGCGTCGAGATGCAATACATCGGCCTCCAGCCGACTTGTCTCCAAGGGTCTATTGCTGCCTCGGGCACCTTATGGTCGTTCTCCTGTGAGTCTAGATTTTCGTATCCTACGCAAAAATCTAGTTAATTGTAACGTTCAGTGCCTTCTAATAACGATGGAACACTCGAATTGCGTCGAGATTCAATACATCGTCCTCCAGCCGACTTGTCTCCAAGGGGATATTGCTGTCTCGGGCACAATATGATCTTCTCCTGTGTGTCTAGATTTTCGAATCCGACGCAAAAATGATAGAGCATTGTTACGTTCAGCGCCTCCTAATGACGATAGAAGACTCAAATTGCGTCGAGATTCAATACATAGTCCTCCAGCGACTTGTCTCCAAGGGGATATTGCTGTCTCGGGCACAATATGATCTTTCTCCTGTGAGTCTAGATTTCGAATCCGACGCCAAAAATGATAGTGCATTGTAACGTTCAGCGCCTCCTAATGACGATAGAAGACTCAAATTGCGTCGAGATTCAATACATCGGCCTCCAGCCGACTTGCCTCCAACGGTCAATTGCTGCCTCGGGCACCTTATGGTCGTTCTCCTGTGAGTTTAGATTTTCGAATCCGACGAAAAACTGATAGTTAATTGTAACATTCAGGGCCTCCTAATGACGATGGAACACTCATTTTGCGTCGCGATCCATTACATCGTCCTCCAACCGACTTGTCTCCAAGGGTCAATAGCAGCCTCGGGCACCGTATGGTCGTTCCCCTGTGAGTTTAGATTATCGAATCCGACGCAAAAATGATAGTGAATTGTAACGTTCAGCGCCTCCTAATGACGATAGAAGACTCATATTGCGTCGGGATTCAATACATCGTCCTCCAGCCGAATGTCTCCAAGGGGATATTGCTGCCTCGGGCACCAAATGGTTCGTCTGTTGTGAGTCTAGATTTTCGAATCCGACGAAAAACTGATAGTTAATTGTAACATTCAGGGCCTCCTAATGACGATGGAACACTCAAATTGCGTCGCGATCCAATACATCGACCTCCAGCCGACTTGTCTCCAAGGGTCTAATGCTGCCTCGGGCACCTTATGGTCGTTCTCCTGTGAGTCTAGATTTTCGTATCCGACGCAAAAATGATAGTTAATTGTAACGTTCAGGGCGTTCTAATGACGATGGAACACTCAAATTGCGTCGAGATTCAATACATCGGCCTCCAGCCGACTTGTCTCCAAGGGGATATCGCTGCCTCGGGCACCAGATGGTCCTTCTCCTGTGAGTCTAGATTTTCGAATCCGACGCAAAAATGATAGTGAATTGTAACGTTCAGTGCCTCCTAATGACGATAGAAGACTCAAATTGCGTCGCGATCCAATACATCGTCCTCCAGCCGACTTGTCTCCAAGGGTCTATTGCTGCCTCGGGCACCTTATCGTCTTTCTCCAGTGAGTCTAGATTTTCGAATCCGACGCAAAAATGATAGTTAATTGTAACGTTCAGGGCCTTGTATTGACGATGGAACACTCAAATTGCGTCGAGATTCAATACATCGTCCTCCAGCCGACTTGTCTCCAAGGGTCTGTTGCTGCCTCGGGCACCGTATGGTCGTTCTCCTGTGAGTTTACATTATCGAATCCGACGCAAAAATGATCGTTAATTTTAACGTTCAGGGCCTCCTAATGCCGATGGAACACTCAAATTGCCTCGAGATTCAATACATCGTCCTCCAGCCGACTTGTCTCCATGGGTCTGTTGCTGCCTCGGGCACCGTATGGTCGTTCTCCTGTGACTTTAGAATATCGAATCCGACGCAAAAATGATCGTTAATTTTAACGCTCAGGGCCTCCTAATGCCGATGCAAAACTCAAATTGCGTCGCGATCCAATACATCGTCCTCCAGCCGACTTGTCTCCAAGGATCTAATGCTGCCTCGGGCACTTTATGGTCGTTCTCTTGTAAGTCTAGATTTTCGAATCCGACGCGAAGATGATAGTTAATTGTAACGTTCAGGGCCGTCTAATGACGATGGAACTCTCAAATTGCGTCGAGATTCAATACATCGTCCTCCAGCCTATTTGACTCCAAGGGGTATATTGTTGTCTCGAGCACCGTATGAACTTCTCCTGTGAGTAGATTTTCGAATCCGACGCGAAACTGATAGTTAATTGTAAGGTTCAGGGCCTTGAAATGACGATGGAACACTCATTTTGCGTCGCGATCCAATACATCGTCCTCCAACCGACTTGTCTCCAAGGGTCAATAGCTGCCTCGGGCACCGTATGGTCGTTCCCCTGTGAGTTTAGATTATCGAATCCGACGCAAAAATGATATTTAATTGTAACGTTTACGGCCTCCTAATGACGATGGGACACTCAAATTGCGTCGAGATTCAATACATCGTCCTCCAGCCGACTTGTCTCCAAGGGGATATTGCTGTCTCGGGCACAATATGATCCTTCTCAGGTGAGTCTAGATTTTCGAATCCGACGCAAAAATGATAGTGAATTGTAACGTTCAGCGCCTCCTAATGACGATAGAAGACTCAAATTGCGTCGGGATTCAATACATCGTCCTCCAGCCGATTTGTCTCGAAGGGGATATTGCTGCCTCGGGCACCAAATGGTTCGTCTGCTGTGAGTCTAGATTTTCGAATCCGGCGAAAAACTGATAGTTAATTGTAACATTCAGGGCCTCCTAATGACGATGGGACACTCAAATTGCGTCGAGATTCAATACATCGTCCTCCAGCCGACTTGTCTCCAAGGGGATATTGCTGTCTTGGGCACAATATGATCCTTCTCCTGTGAGTCTAGATTTTCGAATCCGACGCTAAAATGATAGTGAATTGTAACGTTCAGCGCCTCCTAATGACGATAGAAGACTCAAATTGCGTCGGGATTCAATACATCGTCCTCCAGCCGATTTGTCTCCAAGGGG
This sequence comes from Schistocerca americana, assembly GCF_021461395.2. Lineage (NCBI taxonomy): Eukaryota > Metazoa > Arthropoda > Insecta > Orthoptera > Acrididae > Schistocerca > Schistocerca americana. The sequence goes on along the minus strand of NW_025726163.1, from coordinate 55,736 downwards.
ATATTGCTGCCTCGGGCACCAAATGGTTCGTCTGCTGTGAGTCTAGATTTTCGAATCCGGCGAAAAACTGATAGTTAATTGTAACATTCAGGGCCACCTAATGACGATGGAACACTCAAATTGCGTCGCGATCCAATACATCGTCCTCCAGCCGACTTGTCTCCAAGGGTCTAATGCTGCCTCGGGCACTTTATGGTCGCTCTCTTGTAAGTCTAGATTTACGAATCCGACGCCAAAATGATAGTTAATTGTAACGTTCAGGGCCGCCTAATGACGATGGAACTCTCAAATTGCGGCGAGATTCAATACATCGTCCTCCAGCCGACTTGTCCCCAAGGATCTAATGCTGCCTCGGGCACTTTATGGTCGTTCTCTTGTATGTCTAGATTTTCGAATCCGACGCAAAAATGATAGTTAATTTTAACGTTCAGGGCCTCCTAATGCGAATGGAACACTGAAATTGCGTCGAGATTCAATACATCGGCCTCCAGCCGACTTGTCTCCAAGGGCCTATTGCTGCCTCGGGCACCTTATGGTCGTTCTCCTGTGAGTCTAGATTTTCGAATCAAACGCAAAAATGATAGTTAATTGTAACATTCAGGGCCTCCTAATGACGATGGAACACTCAAATTGCGTCGCGATCCAATACATCGTCCTCCAACCGACTTGTCTCCAAGGATCTAATGCTGCCTCGGGCACTTTGTGGTCGTTCTCTTGTAAGTCTAGATTTTCGAATCCGACGCAAAAATGATAGTTAATTGTAACGTTCAGGGCCGCTTAATGCCGGTGGAACAATCAAATTGCGTCGAGATTCAATACATCGGCCTCCAGCCGACTTGTCTCCAAGGGTCTATTGCTGCCTCGGGCACCTTATGGTCGTTCTCCTGTGAGTCTAGATTTTCGAATCCGACGCAAAAATGATAGTTAATTGTAACGTTCAGGGCCTTGTAATGACGATGGAACACTCAAATTGCGTCGAGATTCAATACATCGGCCTCCAGCCGACTTGTCTCTAAGGGTCTATTGCTGCCTCGGGCACCTTATGGTCGTTCTCCTGTGAGTTTAGATTATCGAATCCGACGCAAAAATGATAGGTAATTATAACGTTCAGGGCCTCCTAATGCCGGTGGAACACTCAAATTGCGTCGAGATTCAATACATCGGCCTCCAGCCGATTTGTCTCCAAGGGGTATATTGCTGTCTCGAGCACCGTATGAACTTCTCCTGTGAGTAGATTTTCGAATCCGACGCGAAACTGATAGTTAATTGTAAGGTTCAGGGACTTGTAATGACGATGGAACACTCATTTTGCGTCGCGATCCAATACATCGTCCTCCAACCGACTTGTCTCCAAGGGTCAATAGCTGCCTCGGGCACCGTATGGTCGTTCCCCTGTGAGTTTAGATTATCGAATCCGACGCAAAAATGATAGTTAATTGTAACGTTTACGGCCTCCTAATGACGATGGGACACTCAAATTGCGTCGAGATTCAATACATCGTCCTCCAGCCGACTTGTCTCCAAGGGGATATTGCTGTCTCGGGCACAATATGATCCTTCTCCTGTGAATCTAGATTTTCGAATCCGACGCAAAAATGATAGTGAATTGTAACGTTCAGAGCCTCCTAATGACGATAGAAGACTCAAATTGCGTCGGGATTCAATACATCGTCCTCCAGCCGATTTGTCTCCAAGGGGATATTGCTGCCTCGGGCACCAAATGGTTCGTCTGCTGTGAGTCTAGATTTTCGAATCCGGCGAAAAACTGATAGTTAATTGTAACATTCAGGGCCTCCTAATGACGATGGAACACTCAAATTGCGTCGCGGTCCAATACATCGTCCTCCAGCCGACTTGTCTCCAAGGGTCTAATGCTGCCTCGGGCACTTTATGGTCGTTCTCTTGTAAGTCTAGATTTACGAATCCGACGCCAAAATGATAGTTAATTGTAACGTTCAGGTCCTTCTAATGACGATGGAACACTCAAATTGCGTTGAGATTCAATACATCGGCCTCCAGCCGACTTGTCTCCAAGGGGATATCGCTGCCTCGGGCACCACATGGTCCTTCTCCTGTGAGTCTTGATTTTCGAATCCGACGCAAAAATGGTAGTGAATTGTAACGTTGAGCGCCTCCTAATGACGATAGAAGACTCAAATTGCGTCGTGATCCAATACATCGTCCTCCAGCCGACTTGTCTCCAAGGGTCTGGTGCTGCCTCGGGCACCGTATGGTCGTTCTCCTGTGAGTTTAGATTATTGAATCCGACGCAAAAATGATAGTTAATTTTAACGTTCAGGGCCTCCTAATGCCGATGGAACACTGAAATTGCGTCGAGATTCAATACATCGGCCTCCAGCCGACTTGTCTCCAAGGGCCTATTGCTGCCTCGGGCACCTTATGGTCGTTCTCCTGTGAGTCTAGATTTTCGAATCCGACGCAAAAATGATAGTTAATTGTAACATTCAGAGCCTCCTAATGACGATGGAACACTCAAATTGCGTCGCGATCCAATACATCGTCCTCCAACCGACTTGTCTTCAAGGATCTAATGCTGCCTCGGGCACTTTATGGTCGTTCTCTTGTAAGTCTAGATTTTCGAATCCGACGCAAAAATGATAGTTAATTGTAACGTTCAGGGCCGCTTAATGCCGATGGAACTCTCAAATTGCGTCGAGATTCAATACATCGGCCTCCAGCCGACTTGTCTCCAAGGGTCTATTGCTGCCTCGGGCACCTTATGGTCGTTCTCCTGTGAGTCTAGATTTTCGAATCCGACGCAAAAATGATAGTTAATTGTAACGTTCAGGGCCTTGTAATGACGATGGAACACTCAAATTGCGTCGAGATTCAATTCATCGGCCTCCAGCCGACTTGTCTCTAAGGGTCTATTGCTGCCTCGGGCACCTTATGGTCGTTCTCCTGTGAGTTTAGATTATCGAATCCGACGCAAAAATGATAGTTAATTATAACGTTCAGGGCCTCCTAATGCGGATGAAACACTCAAATTGCGTCGAGATTCAATACATCGGCCTCCAGCCGACTTGTCTCCAGGGGTCTATTGCTGCCTTGGGCACCTTATGGTCGTTGTCCTGTGAGTCTAGATTTTCGAATCCGACGCAAAAATGATAGTTAATTGTAACGTTCAGGGCCTTGTAATGACGATGGAACACTCAAATTGGGTCGAGATTCAATACATCGGCCTCCCGCCGACTTGTCTTTAAGGGTCTGTTGCTGCCTCGGGCACCTTATGGTCGTTCTCCTGTGAGTTTAGATTATCGAATCCGACGCAAAAATGATAGTTAATTGTAACGTTTAGGGCCTTGTAATGACGATGGGACACTCAAATTGCGTCGAGATTCAATACATCGTCCTCCAGCCGACTTATCTCCAAGGGTCTATTGCTGCCTCGGGCACCTTATGGTCGTTCTCCTGTGAGTCTAGATTTTCGAATCCGACGCAAAAATGATAGTTAATTGTAACATTCAGGGCCTCCTAATGACGATGGAACACTCAAATTGCGTCGCGATCCAATACATCGTCCTCCAGCCGACTTGTCTCCAAGGATCTAATGCTGCCTCGGGCACTTTATGGTCGTTCTCTTGTAAGTCTAGATTTTCGAATCCGACGCAAAGATGATAGTTAATTGTAACGTTCAGGGCCGTCTAATGTCGATGGAACTCTCAAATTGCGTCGAGATTCAATACATCGTCCTCCAGCCGACTTGTCTCCAAGGGTCTATTGCTGCCTCGGGCACCTTATGGTCGCTCTCCTGTGAGTCTAGATTTTCGAACCCGACGCAAAATTGATAGTTAATTGTAACGTTCAGGGCCTCCTAATGTGGATGGAACACTCAAATTGCGTCGAGATTCAATACATCGTCCTCCAGCCGATTTGACTCCAAGGGGTATATTGCTGTCTCGAGCACCGTATGAACTTCTCCTGTGAGTAGATTTTCGAATCCGACGCGAAACTGATAGTTAATTGTAAGGTTCAGGGCCTTGTAATGACGATGGAACACTCAATTTGCGTCGCGATCCAATACATCGTCCTCCAACCGACTTGTCTCCAAGGGTCAATAGCTGCCTCGGGCACCGTATGGTCGTTCCCCTGTGAGTTTAGATTATCGAATCCGACGCAAAAATGATAGTTAATTGTAACGTTTACGGCCTCCTAATGACGATGGGACACTCATATTGCGTCGAGATTCAATTCATCGTCCTCCAGCCGACTTGTCTCCAAGGGGATATTGCTGTCTCGGGCACAATATGATCCTTCTCCTGTGAGTCTAGATTTTCGAATCCGACGCAAAAATGATAGTGAATTGTAACGTTCAGCGCCTCCTAATGACGATAGAAGACTCAAATTGCGTCGGGATTCAATACATCGTCCTCCAGCCGATTTGTCTCCAAGGGGATATTGCTGCCTCGGGCACCAAATGGTTCGTCTGCTGTGAGTCTAGATTTTCGAATCCGGCGAAAACTGATAGTTAATTGTAACATTCAGGGCCTCCTAATGACGATGGAACACTCAAATTGCGTCGCGATCCAATACATCGTCCTCCAGCCGACTTGTCTCCAAGGGTCTAATGCTGCCTCGGGCACTTTATGGTCGTTCTTTTGTAAGTCTAGATTTACGAATCCGACGCCAAAATGATAGTTAATTGTAACGTTCAGGGCCGCCTAATGACGATGGAACTCTCAAATTGCGTCGAGATTCAATACATCGTCCTCCAGCCGACTTGTCTCCAAGGGTCTATGCTGCCTCGGGCACCTTATGGTCGTTCTCCTGTGAGTCTAGATTTTCGTATCCGACGCAAAAATGATAGTTAATTGTAACGTTCAGGGCCTTGTAATGACGATGGAACAATCAAATTGCGTCGAGATTCAATACATCGTCCTCCAGCCGACTTGTCTCCAAGGGTCTGTTGCTGCCTCGGTCACCGTATGGTCGTTCTCCTGTGAGTTTAGATTATCGAATCCGACGCAAAAATGATAGTTAATTTTAACGTTCAGGGCCTCCTAATGCCGATGGAACACTCAAATTGCGTCGAGAGTCAATACATCGTCCTCCAGCCGACTTGTCTCCAAGGGTCTATTGCTGCCTCGGGCACCTTATGGTCGTTCTCCTGTGAGTCTAGATTTTCGAATCCGACGCAAAAATGATAGTTAATTGTAACTATTCAGGGCCTCCTAATGACGATGGAACACTCAAATTGCGTTGCGATCCAATACATCGTCCTCCAGCCGACTTGTCTCCAAGGGTCTATTGCTGCCTCGGGCACCTTATGGTCGTTCTCCTGTGAGTCTAGATTTTCGAACCCGACGCAAAAATGATAGTTAATTGTAACGTTCAGGTCCTTCTAATGACGATGGAACACTCAAATTGCGTCGAGATTCAATACATCGGCCTCCAGCCGACTTGTCTCCAAGGGGATATCGCTGCCTCGGGCACCACATGGTCCTTCTCCTGTGAGTCTAGATTTTCGAATCCGACGCAAAAATGATATAGAATTGTAACGTTCAGCGCCTCCTAATGACGATAGAAAACTCAAATTGCGTCGCGATCCAATACAGCGTCCTCCAGCCGACTTGTCTCCAAGGGTCTGTTGCTGCCTCGGGCACCGTATGGTCGTTCTCCTGTGAGTTTAGATTATCGAATCCGACGCAAAAATTATAGTTAATTTTAACGTTCAGGGCCTCCTAATGCCGATGGAACACTGAAATTGCGTCGAGATTCAATACATCGGCCTCCAGCCGACTTGTCTCCAAGGGCCTATTGCTGCCTCGGGCACCTTATGGTCGTTCTCCTGTGAGTCTAGATTTTCGAATCCGACGCAAAAATGATAGTTAATTGTAACATTCAGGGCCTCCTAATGACGATGGAACACTCAAATTGCGTCGCGATCCAATACATCGTCCTCCAACCGACTTGTCTCCAAGGATCTAATGCTGCCTCGGGCACTTTATGGTCGTTCTCTTGTAAGTCTAGATTTTCGAATCCGACGCAAAAATGATAGTTAATTGTAACGTTCAGGGCCTTGTAATGACGATGGAACACTCAAATGGGTCGAGATTCAATACATCGGCCTCCCGCCGACTTGTCTCCAAGGGTCTGTTGCTGCCTCGGGCACCTTATGGTCGTTCTCCTGTGAGTTTAGATTATCGAATCCGACGCAAAAATGATAGTTAATTGTAACGTTTAGGGCCTTGTAATGACGATGGGACACTCAAATTGCGTCGAGATTCAATACATCGTCCTCCAGCCGACTTGTCTCCAAGGGTCTAATGCTGCCTCGGGCACCTTATGGTCGTTCTCCTGTGAGTTTAGATTATCGAATCCGACGCAAAAATTATAGTTAATTGTAACGTATAGGGCCTCCTAATGACGATGGAACACTCAAATTGCGTCGGTATTCAATACATCGGCCTCCAGCCGACTTGTCTCCAAGGGTCTAATGCTGCCTCGGGCACCTTTTGGACGTTCTCTTGTAAGTCTAGATTTTAGAATCCGACGCGAATATGATAGTTAATTGTAACGTTCATGGCCTCCTAATGCCGATGGAACTCTCAAATTGCGTCGAGATTCAATACATCGGCCTCCAGCGGAATTGTCTCCAAGGGGATATTGCTGTCTGGAGCACCGTATGAACTTCTCCTGTGAGTAGATTTTCGAATCCGACGCAAAAAAGGTAGTTAATTTTAACGTTCAGGGCCTCCTAATGCCGATGGAACACTCAAATTGCGTCGAGATTCAATACATCGGCCTCCAGCCGACTTGTCTCCAAGGGTCTATTGCTGCCTCGGGCACCTTATGGTCGTTCTCCTGTGAGTCTAAATTTTCGAATCCGACGCAAAAATGATAGTTAATTGTAACATTCAGGGCATCCTAATGACGATGGAACACTCAAATTGCGTCGCGATCCAATACATCGTCCTCCAGCCGACTTGTCTCCAAGGATCTAATGCTGCCTCGGGCACTTTATGGTCGTTCTCTTGTAAGTCTAGATTTTCGAATCCGACGCAAAAATGATAGTTAATTGTAACGTTCAGGGCCGCCTAATGACGATGGAACTCTCAAATTCCGTCGAGATTCAATACATCGTCCTCCAGCCGACTTGTCTCCAAGGGTCTATTGCTGCCTCGGGCACCTTATGGTCGTTCTCCTGTGAGTCTAGATTTTCGAACCCGACGCAAAAATGATAGTTAATTGAAACGTTCAGGGCCTCCTAATGCCGATGGAACACTCAAATTGCGTCGAGATTCAATACATCGGCCTCCAGCCGACTTGTCTCCAAGGGTCTATTGCTGCCTCGGGCACCTTATGGTCGTTCTCCTGTGAGTCTAGATTTTCGAATCCGACGCAAAAATGATAGTTAATTGTAACGTTCAGGGCCTTCTAATGACGATGGAACACTCAAATTGCGTCGAGAGTCAATACATCGGCCTCCAGCCGAGTTGTCTCCAAGGGTCTATTGCTGCCTCGGGCACCTTATGATCGTTCTCCTGTGAGTTTAGATTATCGAATCCGACGCAAAAATGATAGTTAATTATAACGTTCAGGGCCTCCTAATGCCGATGGAACACTGAAATTGCGTCGAGATTCAATACATCGGCCTCCAGCCGACTTGTCTCCAAGGGGATATTGCTGTCTCGGGCATAATATGATCCTTCTCCTGTGAGTCTAGATTTTCGAATCCGACGCAAAAATGATAGTGAATTGTAACGTTCAGCGCCTCCTAATGACGATAGAAGACTCAAATTGCGTCGGGATTCAATACATCGTCCTCCAGCCGATTTGTCTCCAAGGGGATATTGCTGCCTCGGGTACCAAATGGTTCGTCTGCTGTGAGTCTAGATTTTCGAATCCGGCGAAAACCTGATAGTTAATTGTAACATTCAGGGCCTCCTAATGACGATGGAACACTCAAATTGCGTCGCGATCCAATACATCGTCCTCCAGCCGACTTGTCTCCAAGGGTCTAATGCTGCCTCGGGCACTTTATGGTCGTTCTCTTGTAAGTCTAGATTTACGAATCCGACGCCAAAATGATAGTTAATTGTAACGTTCGGGGCCGCCTAATGACGATGGAACTCTCAAATTGCGTCGAGATTCAATACATCGTCCTCCAGCCGAGTTGTCTCCAAGGGTCTATTGCTGCCTCGGGCACCTTATGGTCGTTCTCCTGTGAGTCTAGATTTTCGTATCCGACGCAAAAATGATAGTTAATTGTAACGTTCAGGGCCTTCTAATGACGATGGAACATCCAAATTGCGTCGAGATTCAATACATCGGCCTCCAGCCGACTTGTCTCCAAGGGGATATCGCTGCTTCGGGCACCTTATGGTCGTTCTCCTGTGAGTCTAGATTTTTGAATCCGACGCAAAAATGATAGTGAATTGTAACGTTCAGCGCCTCCTAATGACGATAGAAGACTCAAATTGCGTCGCGATCCAATACATCGTCCTCCAGCCGACTTGTCTCCAATTGTCTATTGCTGCCTCGGGCACCTTATGGTCGTTCTCCTGTGAGTCTAGATTTTCGAATCCGACGCAAAAATGATAGTTAATTGTAACGTTCAGGGCCTTGTAATGACGATGGAACACTCAAATTGCGTCGAGATTCAATACATCGGCCTCCAGCCGACTTGTCTCCAAGGGTCTATTGCTGCCTCGGGCACCTTATGATCGTTCTCCTGTGAGTTTAGATTATCGAATCCGACGCAAAAATGATAGTTAATTATAACGTTCAGGGCCTCCTAATGCCGATGGAACACTGAAATTGCGTCGAGATTCAATACATCGGCCTCCAGCCGACTTGTCTCCAAGGGGATATTGCTGTCTCGGGCATAATATGATCCTTCTCCTGTGAGTCTAGATTTTCGAATCCGACGCAAAAATGATAGTGAATTGTAACGTTCAGCGCCTCCTAATGACGATAGAAGACTCAAATTGCGTCGGGATTCAATACATCGTCCTCCAGCCGATTTGTCTCCAAGGGGATATTGCTGCCTCGGGCACCAAATGGTTCGTCTGCTGTGAGTCTAGATTTTCGAATCCGGCGAAAAACTGATAGTTAATTGTAACATTCAGGGCCTCCTAATGACGATGGAACACTCAAATTGCGTCGCGATCCAATACATCGTCCTCCAGCCGACTTGTCTCCAAGGGTCTAATGCTGCCTCGGGCACTTTACGGTCGTTCTCTTGTAAGTCTAGATTTACGAATCCGACGCCAAAATGATAGTTAATTGTAACTATTCAGGGCCTCCTAATGACGATGGAACACTCAAATTGCGTCGCGATCCAATACATCGTCCTCCAGCCGACTTGTCTCCAAGGGTCTATTGCTGCCTCGGGCACCTGATGGTCGTTCTCCTGTGAGTCTAGATTTTCGAACCCGACGCAAAAATGATAGTTAATTGTAACGTTCAGGTCCTTCTAATGACGATGGAACACTCAAATTACGTCGAGATTCAATACATCGGCCTCCAGCCGACTTGTCTCCAAGGGGATATCGCTGCCTCGGGCACCACATGGTCCTTCTCCTGTGAGTCTAGATTTTCGAATCCGACGCAAAAATGATATAGAATTGTAACGTTCAGCGCCTCCTAATGACGATAGAAAACTCAAATTGCGTCGCGATCCAATACAGCGTCCTCCAGCCGACTTGTCTCCAAGGGTTTGTTGCTGCCTCGGGCACCGTATGGTCGTTCTCCTGTGAGTTTAGATTATCGAATCCGACGCAAAAATTATAGTTAATTTTAACGTTCAGGGCCTCCTAATGCCGATGGAACACTGATATTGCGTCGAGATTCAATACATCGGCCTCCAGCCGACTTGTCTCCAAGGGCCTATTGCTGCCTCGGGCACCTTATGGTCGTTCTCCTGTGAGTCTAGATTTTCGAATCCGACGCAAAAATGATAGTTAATTGTAACATTCAGGGCCTCCTAATGACGATGGAACACTCAAATTGCGTCGCGATCCAATACATCGTCCTCCAACCGACTTGTCTCCAAGGATCTAATGCTGCCTCGGGCACTTTATGGTCGTTCTCTTGTAAGTCTAGATTTTCGAATCCGACGCAAAAATGATAGTTAATTGTAACGTTCAGGGCCTTGTAATGACGATGGAACACTCAAATGGGTCGAGATTCAATACATCGGCCTCCCGCCGACTTGTCTCCAAGGGTCTGTTGCTGCCTCGGGCACCTTATGGTCCTTCTCCTGTGAGTTTAGATTGTCGAATCCGACGCAAAAATGATAGTTAATTGTAACGTTTAGGGCCTTGTAATGACGATGGGACACTCAAATTGCGTCGAGATTCAATACATCGTACTCCAGCCGACTTGTCTCCAAGGGTCTAATGCTATCTCGGGCACCTTATGGTCGTTCTCCTGTGAGTTTAGATTATCGAATCCGACGCAAAAATTATAGTTAATTGTAACGTATAGGGCCTCGTAATGACGATGGAACACTCAAATTGCGTCGGTATTCAATACATCGGCCTCCAGCCGACTTGTCTCCAAGGGTCTGTTGCTGCCTCGGGCACCATATGATCCTTCTCCTGTAAGTCTAGATTTTCGAATCCGACGCAAAGATGATTGTGAATAGTAACGTTCAGCGCCTCCTGATGACGATAGAACTCAAATTGCGTCGAGATTCAATACATCGTCCTCCAGCCTACTTGTCTCTAAGGGTCTAATGGTGCCTCGGGCACCTTTTGGTCGTTCTCTTGTAAGTCTAGATTTTAGAATCCGACGCAAAAATGATAGTTAATTGTAACGTTCATGGCCTCCTAATGCCGATGGAACTCTCAAATTGCATCGAGATTCAATACATCGGCCTCCAGCGGAATTGTCTCCAAGGGGATATTGCTGTCTCGAGCACCGTATGAACTTCTCCTGTGAGTAGATTTTCGAATCCGACGCAAAAAAGGTAGTTAATTTTAACGTTCAGGGCCTCCTAATGCCGATGGAACACTCAAATTGCGTCGAGATACAATACATCGGCCTCCAGCCGACTTGTCTCCAAGGGTCTATTGCTGCCTCGGGCACCTTATGGTCGTTCTCCTGTGAGTCTAGATTTTCGAACCCGACGCAAAAATGATAGTTAATTGAAACGTTCAGGGCCTCCTAATGCCGATGGAACACTCAAATTGCGTCGAGATTCAATACATCGGCCTCCAGCCGACTTGTCTCCAAGGGTCCATTGCTGCCTCGGGCACCTTATGGTCGTTCTCCTGTGAGTCTAGATTTTCGAATCCGACGCAAAAATGATAGTTAATTGTAACGTTCAGGGCCTTCTAATGACGATGGAACACTCAAATTGCGTCGAGATTCAATACATCGGCCTCCAGCCGAGTTGTCTCCAAGGGTCTATTGCTGCCTCGGGCACCTTATGATCGTTCTCCTGTGAGTTTAGATTATCGAATCCGACGCAAAAATGATAGTTAATTATAACGTTCAGGGCCTCCTAATGCCGATGGAACACTGAAATTTTTTCGAGATTCAATACATCGGCCTCCAGCCGACTTGTCTCCAAGGGGATATTGCTGTCTCGGGCATAATATGATCCTTCTCCTGTGAGTCTAGATTTTCGAATCCGACGCAAAAATGATAGTGAATTGTAACGTTCAGCGCCTCCTAATGACGATAGAAGACTCAAATTGCGTCGGGATTCAATACATCGTCCTCCAGCCGATTTGTCTCCAAGGGGATATTGCTGCCTCGGGTACCAAATGGTTCGTCTGCTGTGAGTCTAGGTTTTCGAATCCGGCGAAAAACTGATAGTTAATTGTAACATTCAGGGCCTCCTAATGACGATGGAACACTCAAATTGCGTCGCGATCCAATACATCGTCCTCCAGCCGACTTGTCTCCAAGGGTCTAATGCTGCCTCGGGCACTTTATGGTCGTTCTCTTGTAAGTCTAGATTTACGAATCCGACGGCAAAATGATAGTTAATTGTAACGTTCAGGGCCGCCTAATGACGATGGAACTCTCAAATTGCGTCGAGATTCAATACATCGTCCTCCAGCCGAGTTGTCTCCAAGGGTCTATTGCTGCCTCGGGCACCTTATGGTCGTTCTCCTGTGAGTCTAGATTTTCGTATCCGACGCAAAAATGATAGTTAATTGTAACGTTCAGGGCCTTCTAATGACGATGGAACATCCAAATTGCGTCGAGATTCAATACATCGGCCTCCAGCCGACTTGTCTCCAAGGGGATATCGCTGCTTCGGGCACCTTATGGTCGTTCTCCTGTGAGTCTAGATTTTTGAATCCGACGCAAAAATGATAGTGAATTGTAACGTTCAGCGCCTCCTAATGACGATAGAAGACTCAAATTGCGTCGCGATCCAATACATCGTCCTCCAGCCGACTTGTCTCCAAGGGTCTATTGCTGCCTCGGGCACCTTATGGTCGTTCTCCTGTGAGTCTAGATTTTCGAATCCGACGCAAAAATGATAGTTAATTGTAACGTTCAGGGCCTTGTAATGACGATGGAACACTCAAATTGCGTCGAGATTCAATACATCGGCCTCCAGCCGACTTGTCTCCAAGGGTCTATTGCTGCCTCGGGCACCTTATGATCGTTCTCCTGTGAGTTTAGATTATCGAATCCGACGCAAAAATGATAGTTAATTATAACGTTCAGGGCCTCCTAATGCCGATGGAACACTGAAATTGCGTCGAGATTCAATACATCGGCCTCCAGCCGACTTGTCTCCAAGGGGATATTGCTGTCTCGGGCATAATATGATCCTTCTCCTGTGAGTCTAGATTTTCGAATCCGACGCAAAAATGATAGTGAATTGTAACGTTCAGCGCCTCCTAATGACGATAGAAGACTCAAATTGCGTCGGGATTCAATACATCGTCCTCCAGCCGATTTGTCTCCAAGGGGATATTGCTGCCTCGGGCACCAAATGGTTCGTCTGCTGTGAGTCTAGATTTTCGAATCCGGCGAAAAACTGATAGTTAATTGTAACATTCAGGACCTCCTAATGACGATGGAACACTCAAATTGCGTCGCGATCCAATACATCGTCCTCCAGCCGACTTGTCTCCAAGGGTCTAATGCTGCCTCGGGCACTTTACAGTCGTTCTCTAGTAAGCCTAGATTTACGAATCCGACGCCAAAATGATAGTTAATTGTAACGTTCAGGGCCGCCTAATGACGATGGAACTCTCAAATTGTGTCGAGATTCGATACATCGTCCTCCAGCCGACTTGTCTCCAAGGGTCTATTGCTGCCTCGGGCACCTTATGGTCGTTCTCCTGTGAGTCTAGATTTTCGTATCCGACGCAAAAATGATAGTTATTTGTAACGTTCAGGACCTTCTAATGACGATGGAACACTCAAATTGCGTCGAGATTCAATACATCGGCCTCCAGCCGACTGGTCTCCAAGGGTCTATTGCTGCCTCGGGCACCTTATGGTCGTTCTCCTGTGAGTCTAGATTTTCGATCCGACGCAAAAATGATAGTTAATTGTAACATTCAGGGCCTCCTAATGACGATGGAACACTCAAATTGCGTCGCGATCCAATACATCGTCCTCCAACCGACTTGTCTCCAAGGATCTAATGCTGCCTCGGGCACTTTATGGTCGTTCTCTTCTAAGTCTAGATTTTCGAATCCGACGCAAAAATGATAGTTAATTGTAACGTTCAGGGCCGCCTAATGCCGATGGAACACTCAAATTGCGGCGAGATTCAATACATCGACCTCCAGCCGACTTGTCTCCAGGGGTCTATTGCTGCCTCGGGCACCTTATGGTCGTTGTCCTGTGAGTCTAGATTTTCGAATCCGTCGCAAAAATGATAGTTAATTATAACGTTCAGGGCCTTGTAATGACGATGGAACACTCAAATTGGGTTGAGATTCAATACATCGGCCTCCCGCCGACTTGTCTCCAAGGGTCTGTTGCTGCCTCGGGCACCTTATGGTCGTTCTCCTGTGAGTTTAGATTATCGAATCCGACGCAAAAATGATAGTTAATTGTAACGTTTAGGGCCTTGTAATGACGATGGGACACTCAAATTGCGTCGAGATTCAATACATCGTCCTCCAGCCGACTTGTCTCCAAGGGTCTAATGCTGCCTCGGGCACCTTATGGTCGTTCTCCTGTGAGTTTAGATTATCGAATCCGACGCAAAATTTATGGTTAATTGTAACGTTCATGGCCTCCTAATGCCGATGGAACTCTCAAATTGCGTCGAGATTCAATACATCGGCCTCCAGCGGAATTGTCTCCAAGGGGATATTGTTGTCACGAGCACCGTATGAACTTCTCCTGTGAGTAGATTTTCGAATTCGACGCAAAAATGATGGTTAATTTTAACGTTCAGGGCCTCCTAATGCCGATGGAACACTCAAATTGCGTCGAGATTCAATACATCGGCCTCCAGCCGACTTGTCTCCAAGGGTCTATTGCTGCCTCGGGCACCTTATGGTCGTTCTCTTGTGAGTCTAGATTTTCGAATCCGACGCAAAAATGATAGTTAATTGTAACGTTCAGGGCCTTGTAAAGACGATGGAACACTCAAATTGCGTCGAGATTCAATACATCGGCCTCCAGCCGACTTGTCTCCAAGGGTCTATTGCTGCCTCGGGCACCTTATGATCGTTCTCCTGTGAGTTTAGATTATCGAATCCGACGCAAAAATGATAGTTAATTATAACGTTCAGGGCCTCCTAATGCCGATGGAACACTCAAATTGCGTCGAGATTCAATACATCGGCCTCCAGCCGACCTGTCTCCAGGGGTCTATTGCTGCCTCGGGCACCTTATGGTCGTTGTCCTGTGAGTCTAGATTTTCGAATCCGACGCAAAAATGATAGTTAATTGTAACGTTCAGGGCCTTGTAATGACGATGGAACACTCAAATTGGGTCGAGATTCAATACATCGGCCTCCCGCCGACTTGTCTCCAAGGGTCTGTTGCTGCCTCGGGCACCTTATGGTCGTTCTCCTGTGAGTTTAGATTATCGAATCCGACGCAAAAATGATAGTTAATTGTAACGTTTAGGGCCTTGTAATGACGATGGGACACTCAAATTGCATCGTGATTCAATACATCGTCCTCCAGCCGACTTGTCTCCAAGGGTCTAATGCTGCCTCGGGCACCTTATGTTCGTTCTCCTGTGAGTTTAGATTATCGAATCCGACGCAAAAATTATAGTTAATTGTAACGTTCATGGCCGCCTAATGCCGATGGAACTCTCAAATTGCGACGAGATTCAATACATCGGCCTCCAGCGGAATTGTCTCCAAGGGGATATTGTTGTCACGAGCACCGTATGAACTTCTCCTGTGAGTAGATTTTCGAATTCGACGCAAAAATGATAGTTAATTTTAACGTTCAGGGCCTCCTAATGCCGATGGAACACTCAAATTGCGTCGAGATTCAATACATCGGCCTCCAGCCGACTTGTCTCCAAGGGTCTATTGCTGCCTCGGGCACCTTATGGTCGTTTTCCTGTGAGTCTAGATTTTCGAATCCGACGCAAAAATGATAGTTAATTGTAACATTCAAGGCCTCCTAATGACGATGGAACACTCAAATTGCGTCGCGATCCAATACATCGTCCTCCAGCCGACTTGTCTCCAAGGATCTAATGCTGCCACGGGAACTTTATGGTAGTTCTCTTGTAAGTCTAGATTTTCGAATCCGACGCAAAAATGATAGTTAATTGTAACGTTCAGGGCCGCCTAATGACGATGGAACTCTCAAATTGCGTCGAGATTCAATACATCGTCCTCCAGCCGGTTTGTCTCCAAAGGTCTATTGCTGCCTCGGGCACCTTATGATCGTTCTCCTGCGAGTCTAGATTTTCGAACCCGACGCAAAAATGATAGTTAATTATAACGTTCAGGGCCTCCTAATGCCGATGGAACACTCAAATTGCGTCGAGATTCAATACATCGGCCTCCAGCCGACTTGTCTCCAAGGGTCTATTTCTGCCTCGGGCACCTTATGGTCGTTCTCCTGTGAGTCTAGATTTTCGAATCCGACGCAAAAATGATAGTTAATTGTAACGTTCAGGGCCTTGTAATGACGATGGAACACTCAATTTGCGTCGAGATTCAATACATCTGCCTCCAGCCGACTTGTCTCCAAGGGTCTATTGCTGCCTCGGGCACCTTATGATCGTTCTCCTGTGAGTTTAGATTATCGAATCCGACGCAAAAATGATAGTTAATTATAACGTTCAGGGCCTCCTAATGCCGATGGAACTCTCAAATTGCGTCGAGATTCAATACATCGGCCTCCAGCGGAATTGTCTCCAAGGGGATATTGCTGTCTCGAGCACCGTATGAACTTCTCCTGTAAGTAGATTTTCGAATCCGACGCAAAAAAGGTAGTTAATTTTAACGTTCAGGGCCTCCTAATGCCGAAGGAACACTTAAATTGCGTCGAGATTCAATACATCGGCCTCCAGCCGACTTGTCTCCAAGGGTCTATTGCTGCCTCGGGCACCTTATGGCCATTCTCCTGTGAGTCTAGATATTCGAATCCGACGCAAAAATGATACTTAATTGTAACATTCAGCGCCTCCTAATGACGATGGAACACTCAAATTGCGTCGCGATCCAATACATCGTCCTCCAGCCGACTTGTCTCCAAGGATCTAATGCTGCCTCGGGCACTTTATGGTCGTTCTCTTGTAAGTCTAGATTTTCGAATCCGACACAAATATGATAGTTAATTGTAACGTTCAGGGCCGCCTAATGACGATGGAACTCTCAAATTGCGTCGAGATTCAGTACATCGTCCTCCAGCCGACTTGTCTCCAAGGGTCTATTGCTGCCTCGGGCACCTTATGGTCGTTCTCCTGTGAGTCTAGATTTTCGAACCCGACGCAAAAATGATAGTTAATTGTAACGTTCAGGGCCTCCTAATGCCGATGGAACACTCAAATTGCGTCGAGATTCAATACATCGGCCTCCAGCCGACTTGTCTCCAAGGGTCTATTGCTGCCTCGGGCACCTTATGGTCGTTCTCCTGTGAGTCTAGATTTTCGAATCCGACGCAAAAATGATAGTTAATTGTAACGTTCACGGCCTTGTAATGACGAAGGAACACTCAAATTGCGTCGAGATTCAATACATCGGCCTCCAGCCGACTTGTCTCCAAGGGTCTATTGCTGCCTCGGGCACCTTATGATCGTTCTCCTGTGAGTTTAGATTATCGAATCCGACGCAAAAATGATAGTTAATTATAACGTTCAGGGCCTCCAAATGCCGATGGAACACTGAAATTGCGTCGAGATTCAATACATCGGCCTCCAGCCGACTTGTCTCCAAGGGGATATTGCTGTCTCGGGCATAATATGATCCTTCTCCTGTGAGTCTAGATTTTCGAATCCGACGCAAAAATGATAGTGAATTGTAACGTTCAGCGCCTCCTAATGACGATAGAAGACTCAAATTGCGTCGGGATTCAATACATCGTCCTCCAGCCGATTTGTCTCCAAGGGGATATTGCTGCCTCGGGCACCAAATGGTTCGTCTGCTGTGAGTCTAGATTTTCGAATCCGTCGAAAAACTGATAGTTAATTGTAACATTCAGGGCCTCCTAATGACGATGGAACACTCAAATTGCGTCGCGATCCAATACATCGTCCTCCAGCCGACTTGTCTCCAAGGGTCTAATGCTGCCTCGGGCACTTTACGGTCGTTCTCTTGTAAGTCTAGATTTACGAATCCGACGCCAAAATGATAGTTAATTGTAACGTTCAGGGCCGCCTAATGACGATGGAACTCTCATATTGTGTCGAGATTCAATACATCGTCCTCCAGCCGACTTGTCTCCAAGGGTCTATTGCTGCCTCGGGCACCTTATGGTCGTTCTCCTGTGAGTCTAGATTTTCGTATCCGACGCAAAAATGATAGTTAATTGTAACGTTCAGGGCCTTCTAATGACGATGGAACACTCAAATTGCGTCGAGATTCAATACATCGGCCTCGAGCCGACTGGTCTCCAAGGGTCTATTGCTGCCTCGGGCACCTTATGGTCGTTCTCCTGTGAGTCTAGATTTTCGAATCCGACGCAAAAATGATAGTTAATTGTAACATTCAGGGCCTCCTAATGACGATGGAACACTCAAATTGCGTCGCGATCCAATACATCGTCCTCCAACCGACTTGTCTCCAAGGATCTAATGCTGCCTCGGGCACTTTTTGTCGTTCTCTTCTAAGTCTAGATTTTCGAATCCGACGCAAAAATGATAGTTAATTGTGACGTTCAGGGCCGCCTAATGCCGATGGAACACTCAAATTGCGGCGAGATTCAATACATCGGCCTCCAGCCGACTTGTCTCCAGGGGTCTATTGCTGCCTCGGGCACCTTATGGACGTTGTCCTGTGAGTCTAGATTTTCGAATCCGACGCAAAAATGATAGTTAATTGTAACGTTCAGGGCCTTGTAATGACGATGGAACACTCAAATTGGGTCGAGATACAATACATCGGCCTCCCGCCGACTTGTCTCCAAGGGTCTGTTGCTGCCTCGGGCAGCTTATGGTCGTTCTCCTGTGAGTTTAGATTATCGAATCCGACGCAGAAATGATAGTTAATTGTAACGTTTAGGGCCTTGTAATGACGATGGGACACTCAAATTGCATCGAGATTCAATACATCGTCCTCCAGCCGACTTGTCTCCAAGAGTCTAATGCTGCCTCGGGCACCTTATGGTCGTTCTCCTGTGAGTTTAGATTATCGAATCCGACGCAAAAATTATAGTTAATTGTAACGTTCAAGGCCTCCTAATGCCGATGGAACTCTCAAATTGCGTCGAGATTCAATACATCGGCCTCATGCGGAATTGTCTCCAAGGGGATATTGTTGTCACGAGCACCGTATGAACTTCTCCTGTGAGTAGATTTTCGAATTCGACGCAAAAATGATACTTAATTTTAACGTTCAGGGCCTCCTAATGCCGATGGAACACTCAAATTGCGTCGAGATTCAATACATCGGCCTCCAGCCGACTTGTCTCCAAGGGTCTATTGCTGCCTCGGGCACCTTATGGTCGTTTTCCTGTGAGTCTAGATTTTCGAATCCGACGCAAAAATGATAGTTAATTGTAACATTCAGGGCCTCCTAATGACGATGGAACACTCAAATTGCGTCGCGATCCAATACATCGTCCTCCAGCCGACTTGTCTCCAGGGATCTAATGCTGCCACGGGCACTTTATGGTCGTTCTCTTGTAAGTCTAGATTTTCGAATCCGACGCAAAAATGATAGTTAATTGTAACGTTCAGGGCCTTGTAATGACGATGGAACACTCAAATTGCGTCGAGATTCAATACATCTGCCTCCAGCCGACTTGTCTCCAAGGGTCTATTGCTGCCTCGGGCACCTTATGATCGTTCTCCTGTGAGTTTAGATTATCGAATCCGACGCAAAAATGATAGTTAATTATAACGTTCAGGGCCTCCTAATGCCGATGGAACACTCAAATTGCGTCGAGATTCAATACATCGGCCTCCAGCCGACTTGTCTCCAGGGGTCTATTGCTGCCTCGGGCACCTTATGGTCGTTGTCCTGTGAGTCTAGATTTTCGAATCCGACGCAAAAATGATATTTAATTGTAACGTTCAGGGCCTTGTAATGACGATGGAACACTCAAATTGCATCGAGATTCAATACATCGGCCTCCCGCCGACTTGTCTCCAAGGGTCGCTGCCTCGGGCACCTTATGGTCGTTCTCTTGTGAGTTTAGATTATCGAATCCGACGCAAAAATGATAGTGAATAGTAACGTTCAGCGCCTCCTGATGACGATAGAACTCTCAAATTGCGTCGAGATTCAATACATCGTCCTCCAGCCTACTTGTCTCCAAGGGTCTAATGCTGCCTCGGGCACCTTTTGGTCGTTCTCTTGTAAGTCTAGGTTTTAGAATCCGACGCAAAAATGATAGTTAATTGTAACGTTCAAGGCCTCCTAATGCCGATGGAACTCTCAAATTGCGTCGAGATTCAATACATCGGCCTCCAGCGGAATTGTCTCCAAGGGGATATTGCTGTCTCGAGCACCGTATGAACTTCTCCTGTAAGTAGATTTTCGAATCCGACGCAAAAAAGGTAGTTAATTGTAACGTTCAGGGCCTCCTAATGCCGATGGAACACTCAAATTGCGTCGAGATTCAATACATCGGCCTCCAGCCGACTTGTCTCCAAGGGTCTATTGCTGCCTCGGGCACCTAATGGTCGTTCTCCTGTGAGTCTAGATTTTCGAATCCGACGCAAAAATGATAGTTAATTGTAACGTTCACGGCCTTGTAATGACGATGGAACACTTAAATTGCGTCGAGATTCAATACATCGGCCTCCAGCCGACTTGTCTCCAAGGGTCTATTGCTGCCTCGGGCACCTTATGATCGTTCTCCTGTGAGTTTAGATTATCGAATCCGACGCAAAAATGATAGTTAATTATAACGTTCAGGGCCTCTTAATACCGATGGAACACTGAAATTGCGTCGAGATTCAATACATCGGCCCCCAGCCGACTTGTCTCCAAGGGGATATTACTGCCTCGGGCACCTTATGGTCGTTCTCCTGTGAGTCTAGATTTTCGAATCCGACGCAAAAATGATAGTTAATTGTAACGTTCAGGGCCTTCTAATGACGATGGAACACTCAAATTGCGTCGAGATTCAATACATCGGCCTCCAGCCGACTGGTCTCCAATTGTCTATTGCTGCCTCGGGCACCTTATGGTCGTTCTCCTGTGAGTCTAGATTTTCGAATCCGACGCAAAAATGATAGTTAATTGTAACATTCAGGGCCTCCTAATGACGATGGAACACTCAAATTGCGTCGCGATCCAATACATCGTCCTCCAACCGACTTGTCTCCAAGGATCTAATGCTGCCCCGGGCACTTTATGGTCGTTCTCTTCTAAGTCTAGATTTTCGAATCCGACGCAAAAATGATAGTTAATTGTGACGTTCAGGGCCGCCTAATGCCGATGGAACACTCAAATTGGGTCGAGATTCAATACATCGGCCTCCCGCCGACTTGTCTCCAAGGGTCTGTTGCTGCCTCGGGCACCTTATGGTCGTTCTCCTGTGAGTTTAGATTATCGAATCCGACGCAAAAATGATAGTTAATTGTAACGTTTAGGGCCTTGTAATGACGATGGGACACTCAAATTGCATCGAGATTCAATACATCGTCCTCCAGCCGACTTGTCTCCAAGGGTCTAATGCTGCCTCGGGCACCTTATGGTCGTTCTCCTGTGAGTTTAGATTATCGAATCCGACGCAAAAATGATAGTTAATTATAACGTTCAGGGCTTCCAAATGCCGAAGGAACACTGAAATTGCGTCGAGATTCAATACATCGGCCTCCAGCCGACTTGTCTCCAAGGGGTTATTGCTGTTTCGGGCATATATGATCCTTCTCCTGTGAGTCTAGATTTTCGAATCCCGACGCAAAAATGATATTGAATTGTAACGTTCAGCGCCTCCTAATGACGATAGAAGACTCAAATTGCGTCGGGATTCAATACATCGTCCTCCAGCCGATTTGTCTCCAAGGGGATATTGCTGCCTCGGGCACCAAAGGTTCGTCTGCTGTGAGTCTAGATTTTCGAATCCGGCGAAAAACTGATAGTTAATTGTAACATTCAGGGCCTCCTGATGACGATGGAACACTCAAATTGCGTCGCGATCCAATACATCGTCCTCGAGCCGACTGGTCTCCAAGGGTCTATTGCTGCCTCGGGCACCTTATGGTCGTCCTCCTGTGAGTCTAGATTTTCGAATCCGACGCAAAAATGATAGTTAATTGTAACGTTCAGGGCCGCCTAATGACGATGGAACTCTCAAATTGTGTCGAGATTCAATACATCGTCCTCCAGCCGACTTGTCTCAAGGGTCTATTGCTGCCTCGGGCACCTTATGGTCGTTTTCCTGTGAGTCTAGATTTTCGTATCCGACGCAAAAATGATAGTTAATTGTAACGTTCAGGGCCTTCTAATGACGATGGAACACTCAAATTGCGTCGAGATTCAATACATCGGCCTCGAGCCGACTGGTCTCCAAGGGTCTATTGCTGCCTCGGGCACCTTATGGTCGTTCTCCCTGTGAGTCTAGATTTTCGAATCCGACGCAAAAATGATAGTTAATTGTAACATTCAGGGCCTCCTAATGACGATGGAACACTCAAATTGCGTCGCGATCCAATACATCGTCCTCCAACCGACTTGTCTCCAAGGATCTAATGCTGCCTCGGGCACTTTATGTTCGTTCTCTTCTAGTCTAGATTTTCGAATCCGACGCAAAAATGATAGTTAATTGTGACGTTCAGGGCCGCCTAATGCCGATGGAACACTCAAATTGCGGCGAGATTCAATACATCGGCCTCCAGCCGACTTGTCTCCAGGGGTCTATTGCTGCCTCGGGCACCTTATGGTCGTTGTCCTGTGAGTCTAGATTTTCGAATCCGACGCAAAAATGATAGTTAATTGTAACGTTCAGGGCCTTGTAATGACGATGGAACACTCAAATTGGGTCGAGATTCAATACATCGGCCTCGCGCCGACTTGTCTCCAAGGGTCTGTTGCTGCCTCGGGCACCTTATGGTCGTTCTCCTGTGAGTTTAGATTATCGAATCCGACGCAAAAATGATAGTTAATTGTAACGTTTAGGGCCTTGTAATGACGATGGGACACTCAAATTGCATCGAGATTCAATACATCGTCCTCCAGCCGACTTGTCTCCAAGGGTCTAATGCTGCCTCGGGCACCTTATGGTCGTTCTCCTGTGAGTTTAGATTATCGAATCCGACGCAAAAATTATAGTTAATTGTAACGTTCAAGGCCTCCTAATGCCGATGGAACTCTCAAATTGCGTCGAGATTCAATACATCGGCCTCCAGCGGAATTGTCTCCAAGGGGATATTGTTGTCACGAGCGCCGTATGAACTTCTCCTGTGAGTAGATTTTCGAATTCGACGCAAAAATGATAGTTAATTTTAACGTTCAGGGCCTCCTATGCCGATGGAACACTCAAATTGCGTCGAGATTCAATACATCGGCCTCCAGCCGACTTGTCTCCAAGGGTCTATTGCTGCCTCGGGCACCTTATGGTCGTTTTCCTGTGAGTCTAGATTTTCGAATCCGACGCAAAAATGATAGTTAATTGTAACATTCAGGGCCTCCTAATGACGATGGAACACTCAAATTGCGTCGCGATCCAATACATCGTCCTCCAGCCGACTTGTCTCCAAGGATCTAATGCTGCCACGGGCACTTTATGGTCGTTCTCTTGTAAGTCTAGATTTTCGAATCCGACGCAAAAATGATAGTTAATTGTAACGTTCAGGGCCGCCTAATGACGATGGAACTCTCAAATTGCGTCGAGATTCAATACATCGTCCTC
The DNA here is from genome assembly GCF_021461395.2 of Schistocerca americana. Lineage (NCBI taxonomy): Eukaryota > Metazoa > Arthropoda > Insecta > Orthoptera > Acrididae > Schistocerca > Schistocerca americana. Next base: position 32,339 of record NW_025726163.1, on the reverse strand, counting down.
CAGCCGACTTGTCTCCAAAGGTCTATTGCTGCCTCGGGCAACTTATGATCGTTCTCCTTCGAGTCTAGATTTTCGAACCCGACGCAAAAATGATAGTTAATTGTAACGTTCAGGGCCTCCTAATGCCGATGGAACACTCAAATTGCGTCGAGATTCAATACATCGGCCTCCAGCCGACTTGTCTCCAAGGGTCTATTGCTGCCTCGGGCACCTTATGGTCGTTCACCTGTGAGTCTAGATTTTCGAATCCGACGCAAAAATGATAGTTAATTGTAACGTTCAGGGCCTTGTAATGACGATGGAACACTCAAATTGCGTCGAGATTCAATACATCTGCCTCCAGCCGACTTGTCTCCAAGGGTCTATTGCTGCCTCGGGCACCTTATGATCGTTCTCCTGTGAGTTTAGATTATCGAATCCGACGCAAAAATGATAGTTAATTATAACGTTCAGGGCCTCCTAATGCCGATGGAACACTCAAATTGCGTCGAGATTCAATACATCGGCCTCCAGCCGACTTGTCTCCAGGGGTCTATTGCTGCCTCGGGCACCTTATGGTCGTTGTCCTGTGAGTCTAGATTTTCGAATCCGACGCAAAAATGATATTTAATTGTAACGTTCAGGGCCTTGTAATGACGATGGAACACTCAAATTGCATCGAGATTCAATACATCGGCCTCCCGCCGACTTGTCTCCAAGGGTCGCTGCCTCGGGCACCTTATGGTCGTTCTCTTGTGAGTTTAGATTATCGAATCCGACGCAAAAATGATAGTGAATAGTAACGTTCAGCGCCTCCTGATGACGATAGAACTCTCAAATTGCGTCGAGATTCAATACATCGTCCTCCAGCCTACTTGTCTCCAAGGGTCTAATGCTGCCTCGGGCACCTTTTGGTCGTTCTCTTGTAAGTCTAGGTTTTAGAATCCGACGCAAAAATTACAGTTAATTGTAACGTTCAAGGCCTCCTAATGCCGATGGAACTCTCAAATTGCGTCGAGATTCAATACATCGGCCTCCAGCGGAATTGTCTCCAAGGGGATATTGCTGTCTCGAGCACCGTATGAACTTCTCCTGTAAGTAGATTTTCGAATCCGACGCAAAAAAGGTAGTTAATTGTAACGTTCAGGGCCTCCTAATGCCGATGGAACACTCAAATTGCGTCGAGATTCAATACATCGGCCTCCAGCCGACTTGTCTCCAAGGGTCTATTGCTGCCTCGGGCACCTTATGGTCGTTCTCCTGTGAGTCTAGATTTTCGAATCCGACGCAAAAATGATAGTTAATTGTAACGTTCACGGCCTTGTAATGACGATGGAACACTTAAATTGCGTCGAGATTCAATACATCGGCCTCCAGCCGACTTGTCTCCAAGGGTCTATTGCTGCCTCGGGCACCTTATGATCGTTCTCCTGTGAGTTTAGATTATCGAATCCGACGCAAAAATGATAGTTAATTATAACGTTCAGGGCCTCCTAATACCGATGGAACACTGAAATTGCGTCGAGATTCAATACATCGGCCTCCAGCCGACTTGTCTCCAAGGGGATATTGCTGTGTCGGGCATAATATGATCCTTCTCCTGTGAGTCTAGATTTTCGAATCCGACGCAAAAATGATAGTGAATTGTAACTTTCAGCGCCTCCTAATGACGATAGAAGACTCAAATTGCGTCGGGATTCAATACATCGTCCTCCAGCCGACTTGTCTCCAAAGGTCTATTGCTGCCTCGGGCACCTTATGATCGTTCTCCTTCGAGTCTAGATTTTCGAACCCGACGCAAAAATGATAGTTAATTGTAACGTTCAGGGCCTCCTAATGCCGATGGAACACTCAAATTGCGTCGAGATTCAATACATCGGCCTCCAGCCGACTTGTCTCCAAGGGTCTATTGCTGCCTCGGGCACCTTATGGTCGTTCTCCTGTGAGTCTAGATTTTCGAATCCGACGCAAAAATGATAGTTAATTGTAACGTTCAGGGCCTTGTAATGACGACGGAACACTCAAATTGCGTCGAGATTCAATACATCGGCCTCCAGCCGACTTGTCTCCAGGGGTCTATTGCTGCCTCGGGCACCTTATGGTCGTTGTCCTGTGAGTCTAGATTTTCGAATCCGACGCAAAAATGATAGTTAATTGTAACGTTCAGGGCCTCCTAATGCCGATGGAACACTCAAATTGCGTCGAGATTCAATACATCGGCCTCCAGCCGACTTGTCTCCAAGGGTCTATTGCTGCCTCGGGCACCTTATGGTCGTTCTCCTGTGAGTTTAGATTATCGAATCCGACGCAAAAATTATAGTTAATTGTAACGTTCAAGGCCTCCTAATGCCGATGGAACTCTCAAATTGCGTCGAGATTCAATACATCGGCCTCCAGCGGAATTGTCTCCAAGGGGATATTGTTGTCACGAGCACCGTATGAACTTCTCCTGTGAGTAGATTTTCGAATTCGACGCAAAAATGATAGTTAATTTTAACGTTCAGGGCCTCCTAATGCCGATGGAACACTCAAATTGCGTCGAGATTCAATACATCGGCCTCCAGCCGACTTGTCTCCAAGGGTCTATTGCTGCCTCGGGCACCTTATGGTCGTTTTCCTGTGAGTCTAGATTTTCGAATCCGACGCAAAAATGATAGTTAATTGTAACATTCAGGGCCTCCTAATGACGATGGAACACTCAAATTGCGTCGCGATCCAATACATCGTCCTCCAGCCGACTTGTCTCCAAGGATCTAATGCTGCCACGGGCACTTTATGGTCGTTCTCTTGTAAGTCTAGATTTTCGAATCCGACGCAAAAATGATAGTTAATTGTAACGTTCAGGGCCGCCTAATGACGATGGAACTCTCAAATTGCGTCGAGATTCAATACATCGTCCTCCAGCCGACTTGTCTCCAAAGGTCTATTGCTGCCTCGGGCACCTTATGATCGTTCTCCTTCGAGTCTAGATTTTCGAACCCGACGCAAAAATGATAGTTAATTGTAACGTTCAGGGCCTCCTAATGCCGATGGAACACTCAAATTGCGTCGAGATTCAATACATCGGCCTCCAGCCGACTTGTCTCCAAGGGTCTATTGCTGCCTCGGGCACCTTATGGTCGTTCTCCTGTGAGTCTAGATTTTCGAATCCGACGCAAAAATGATAGTTAATTGTAACGTTCAGGGCCTTGTAATGACGATGGAACACTCAAATTGCGTCGAGATTCAATACATCTGCCTCCAGCCGACTTGTCTCCAAGGGTCTATTGCTGCCTCGGGCACCTTATGATCGTTCTCCTGTGAGTTTAGATTATCGAATCCGACGCAAAAATGATAGTTAATTATAACGTTCAGGGCCTCCTAATGCCGATGGAACACTCAAATTGCGTCGAGATTCAATACATCGGCCTCCAGCCGACTTGTCTCCAGGGGTCTATTGCTGCCTCGGGCACCTTATGGTCGTTGTCCTGTGAGTCTAGATTTTCGAATCCGACGCAAAAATGATATTTAATTGTAACGTTCAGGGCCTTGTAATGACGATGGAACACTCAAATTGCATCGAGATTCAATACATCGGCCTCCCGCCGACTTGTCTCCAAGGGTCGCTGCCTCGGGCACCTTATGGTCGTTCTCTTGTGAGTTTAGATTATCGAATCCGACGCAAAAATGATAGTGAATAGTAACGTTCAGCGCCTCCTGATGACGATAGAACTCTCAAATTGCGACGAGATTCAATACATCGTCCTCCAGCCTACTTGTCTCCAAGGGTCTAATGCTGCCTCGGGCACCTTTTGGTCGTTCTCTTGTAAGTCTAGGTTTTAGAATCCGACGCAAAAATTACAGTTAATTGTAACGTTCAAGGCCTCCTAATGCCGATGGAACTCTCAAATTGCGTCGAGATTCAATACATCGGCCTCCAGCGGAATTGTCTCCAAGGGGATATTGCTGTCTCGAGCACCGTATGAACTTCTCCTGTAAGTAGATTTTCGAATCCGACGCAAAAAAGGTAGTTAATTGTAACGTTCAGGGCCTCCTAATGCCGATGGAACACTCAAATTGCGTCGAGATTCAATACATCGGCCTCCAGCCGACTTGTCTCCAAGGGTCTATTGCTGCCTCGGGCACCTTATGGTCGTTCTCCTGTGAGTCTAGATTTTCGAATCCGACGCAAAAATGATAGTTAATTGTAACGTTCACGGCCTTGTAATGACGATGGAACACTTAAATTGCGTCGAGATTCAATACATCGGCCTCCAGCCGACTTGTCTCCAAGGGTCTATTGCTGCCTCGGGCACCTTATGATCGTTCTCCTGTGAGTTTAGATTATCGAATCCGACGCAAAAATGATAGTTAATTATAACGTTCAGGGCCTCCTAATACCGATGGAACACTGAAATTGCGTCGAGATTCAATACATCGGCCTCCAGCCGACTTGTCTCCAAGGGGATATTGCTGTGTCGGGCATAATATGATCCTTCTCCTGTGAGTCTAGATTTTCGAATCCGACGCAAAAATGATAGTGAATTGTAACTTTCAGCGCCTCCTAATGACGATAGAAGACTCAAATTGCGTCGGGATTCAATACATCGTCCTCCAGCCGACTTGTCTCCAAAGGTCTATTGCTGCCTCGGGCACCTTATGATCGTTCTCCTTCGAGTCTAGATTTTCGAACCCGACGCAAAAATGATAGTTAATTGTAACGTTCAGGGCCTCCTAATGCCGATGGAACACTCAAATTGCGTCGAGATTCAATACATCGGCCTCCAGCCGACTTGTCTCCAAGGGTCTATTGCTGCCTCGGGCACCTTATGGTCGTTCTCCTGTGAGTCTAGATTTTCGAATCCGACGCAAAAATGATAGTTAATTGTAACGTTCAGGGCCTTGTAATGACGATGGAACACTCAAATTGCGTCGAGATTCAATACATCGGCCTCCAGCCGACTTGTCTCCAGGGGTCTATTGCTGCCTCGGGCACCTTATGGTCGTTGTCCTGTGAGTCTAGATTTTCGAATCCGACGCAAAAAAGGTAGTTAATTGTAACGTTCAGGGCCTCCTAATGCCGATGGAACACTCAAATTGCGTCGAGATTCAATACATCGGCCTCCAGCCGACTTGTCTCCAAGGGTCTATTGCTGCCTCGGGCACCTTATGATCGTTCTCCTGTGAGTTTAGATTATCGAATCCGACGCAAAAATGATAGTTAATTATAACGTTCAGGGCCTCCTAATGCCGATGGAACACTCAAATTGCGTCGAGATTCAATACATCGGCCTCCAGCCGACTTGTCTCCAGGGGTCTATTGCTGCCTCGGGCACCTTATGGTCGTTGTCCTGTGAGTCTAGATTTTCGAATCCGACGCAAAAATGATATTTAATTGTAACGTTCAGGGCCTTGTAATGACGATGGAACACTCAAATTGCATCGAGATTCAATACATCGGCCACCCGCCGACTTGTCTCCAAGGGTCGCTGCCTCGGGCACCTTATGGTCGTTCTCTTGTGAGTTTAGATTATCGAATCCGACGCAAAAATGATAGTGAATAGTAACGTTCAGCGCCTCCTGATGACGATAGAACTCTCAAATTGCGTCGAGATTCAATACATCGTCCTCCAGCCTACTTGTCTCCAAGGGTCTAATGCTGCCTCGGGCACCTTTTGGTCGTTCTCTTGTAAGTCTAGGTTTTAGAATCCGACGCAAAAATGACAGTTAATTGTAACGTTCAAGGCCTCCTAATGCCGATGGAACTCTCAAATTGCGTCGGGATTCAATACATCGGCCTCCAGCGGAATTGTCTCCAAGGGGATATTGCTGTCTCGAGCACCGTATGAACTTCTCCTGTAAGTAGATTTTCGAATCCGACGCAAAAAAGGTAGTTAATTGTAACGTTCAGGGCCTCCTAATGCCGATGGAACACTCAAATTGCGTCGAGATTCAATACATCGGCCTCCAGCCGACTTGTCTCCAAGGGTCTATTGCTGCCTCGGGCACCTTATGGTCGTTCTCCTGTGAGTCTAGATTTTCGAATCCGACGCAAAAATGATAGTTAATTGTAACGTTCACGGCCTTGTAATGACGATGGAACACTTAAATTGCGTCGAGATTCAATACATCGGCCTCCAGCCGACTTGTCTCCAAGGGTCTATTGCTGCCTCGGGCACCTTATGATCGTTCTCCTGTGAGTTTAGATTATCGAATCCGACGCAAAAATGATAGTTAATTATAACGTTCAGGGCCTCCTAATACCGATGGAACACTGAAATTGCGTCGAGATTCAATACATCGGCCTCCAGCCGACTTGTCTCCAAGGGGATATTGCTGTGTCGGGCATAATATGATCCTTCTCCTGTGAGTCTAGATTTTCGAATCCGACGCAAAAATGATAGTGAATTGTAACTTTCAGCGCCTCCTAATGACGATAGAAGACTCAAATTGCGTCGGGATTCAATACATCGTAATCCAGCCGCTTTGTCTCCAAGATGATACTGCTGCCTCGGGCACCAAATGGTTCGTCTGCTGTGAGTCTAGATTTTCGAATCCGGCGAAAAACTGATAGTTAATTGTAACATTCAGGGCCTCCTAATGACGATGGAACACTCAAATTGCGTCGCGATCCAATACATCGTCCTCAAGCCGACTTGCCTCCAAGGGTCTAATGCTGCCTCGGGCACTTTATGGTCCTTCTTTTGTAAGTCTAGATTTACGAATCCGACGCCAAAATGATAGTTAATTGTAACGTTCAGGGCCGCCTAATGACGATGGAACTCTCAAATTGCGTCGAGATTCAATACATCGTCCTCCAGCCGACTTGTCTCCAAGGGTCTATTGTTGCCTCGGGTATGGTCGTACTCCTGTGAGTCTGGATTTTCGTATCCGACGCAAAAATGATAGTTAATTGTAACGTTCAGGCCCTTGTAATGACGATGGAACACTCAAATTGCGTCGAGATTCAATACATCGGCCTCCAGCCGACTTGTCTCCAGGGGTCTATTGCTGCCTCGGGCACCTTATGGTCGTTGTCCTGTGAGTCTAGATTTTCGAATCCGACGCAAAAATGATATTTAATTGTAACGTTCAGGGCCTTGTAATGACGATGGAACACTCAAATTGCATCGAGATTCAATACATCGGCCTCCCGCCGACTTGTCTCCAAGGGTCGCTGCCTCGGGCACCTTATGGTCGTTCTCTTGTGAGTTTAGATTATCGAATCCGACGCAAAAATGATAGTGAATAGTAACGTTCAGCGCCTCCTGATGACGATAGAACTCTCAAATTGCGTCGAGATTCAATACATCGTCCTCCAGCCTACTTGTCTCCAAGGGTCTAATGCTGCCTCGGGCACCTTTTGGTCGTTCTCTTGTAAGTCTAGGTTTTAGAATCCGACGCAAAAATGACAGTTAATTGTAACGTTCAAGGCCTCCTAATGCCGATGGAACTCTCAAATTGCGTCGAGATTCAATACATCGGCCTCCAGCGGAATTGTCTCCAAGGGGATATTGCTGTCTCGAGCACCGTATGAACTTCTCCTGCAAGTAGATTTTCGAATCCGACGCAAAAAAGGTAGTTAATTGTAACGTTCAGGGCCTCCTAATGCCGACGGAACACTCAAATTGCGTCGAGATTCAATACATCGGCCTCCAGCCGACTTGTCTCCAAGGGTCTATTGCTGCCTCGGGCACCTTATGGTCGTTCTCCTGTGAGTCTAGATTTTCGAATCCGACGCAAAAATGATAGTTAATTGTAACGTTCACGGCCTTGTAATGACGATGGAACACTTAAATTGCGTCGAGATTCAATACATCGGCCTCCAGCCGACTTGTCTCCAAGGGTCTATTGCTGCCTCGGGCACCTTATGATCGTTCTCCTGTGAGTTTAGATTATCGAATCCGACGCAAAAATGATAGTTAATTATAACGTTCAGGGCCTCCTAATACCGATGGAACACTGAAATTGCGTCGAGATTCAATACATCGGCCTCCAGCCGACTTGTCTCCAAGGGGATATTGCTGTGTCGGGCATAATATGATCCTTCTCCTGTGAGTCTAGATTTTCGAATCCGACGCAAAAATGATAGTGAATTGTAACTTTCAGCGCCTCCTAATGACGATAGAAGACTCAAATTGCGTCGGGATTCAATACTTCGTCCTCCAGCCGACTTGTCTCCAAAGGTCTATTGCTGCCTCGGGCACCTTATGATCGTTCTCCTTCGAGTCTAGATTTTCGAACCCGACGCAAAAATGATAGTTAATTGTAACGTTCAGGGCCTCCTAATGCCGATGGAACACTCAATTTGCGTCGAGATTCAATACATCGGCCTCCAGCCGACTTGTCTCCAAGGGTCTATTGCTGCCTCGGGCACCTTATGGTCGTTCTCCTGTGAGTCTAGATTTTCGAATCCGACGCAAAAATGATAGTTAATTGTAACGTTCAGGGCCTTGTAATGACGATGGAACACTCAAATTGCGTCGAGATTCAATACATCTGCCTCCAGCCGACTTGTCTCCAAGGGTCTATTGCTGCCTCGGGCACCTTATGATCGTTCTCCTGTGAGTTTAGATTATCGAATCCGACGCAAAAATGATAGTTAATTATAACGTTCAGGGCCTCCTAATGCCGATGGAACACTCAAATTGCGTCGAGATTCAATACATCGGCCTCCAGCCGACTTGTCTCCAGGGGTCTATTGCTGCCTCGGGCACCTTATGGTCGTTGTCCTGTGAGTCTAGATTTTCGAATCCGACGCAAAAATGATATTTAATTGTAACGTTCAGGGCCTTGTAATGACGATGGAACACTCAAATTGCATCGAGATTCAATACATCGGCCTCCCGCCGACTTGTCTCCAAGGGTCGCTGCCTCGGGCACCTTATGGTCGTTCTCTTGTGAGTTTAGATTATCGAATCCGACACAAAAATGATAGTGAATAGTAACGTTCAGCGCCTCCTGATGACGATAGAACTCTCAAATTGCGTCGAGATTCAATACATCGTCCTCCAGCCTACTTGTCTCCAAGGGTCTAATGCTGCCTCGGGCACCTTTTGGTCGTTCTCTTGTAAGTCTAGGTTTTAGAATCCGACGCAAAAATGACAGTTAATTGTAACGTTCAAGGCCTCCTAATGCCGAAGGAACTCTCAAATTGCGTCGAGATTCAATACATCGGCCTCCAGCGAAATTGTCTCCAAGGGGATATTGCTGTCTCGAGCACCGTATGAACTTCTCCTGTAAGTAGATTTTCGAATCCGACGCAAAAAAGGTAGTTAATTGTAACGTTCAGGGCCTCCTAATGCCGATGGAACACTCAAATTGCGTCGAGATTCAATACATCGGCCTCCAGCCGACTTGTCTCCAAGGGTCTATTGCTGCCTCGGGCACCTTATGGTCGTTCTCCTGTGAGTCTAGATTTTCGAATCCGACGCAAAAATGATAGTTAATTGTAACGTTCACGGCCTTGTAATGACGATGGAACACTTAAATTGCGTCGAGATTCAATACATCGGCCTCCAGCCGACTTGTCTCCAAGGGTCTATTGCTGCCTCGGGCACCTTATGATCGTTCTCCTGTGAGTTTAGATTATCGAATCCGACGCAAAAATGATAGTTAATTATAACGTTCAGGGCCTCCTAATACCGATGGAACACTGAAATTGCGTCGAGATTCAATACATCGGCCTCGAGCCGACTTGTCTCCAAGGGGATATTGCTGTGTCGGGCATAATATGATCCTTCTCCTGTGAGTCTAGATTTTCGAATCCGACGCAAAAATGATAGTGAATTGTAACTTTCAGCGCCTCCTAATGACGATAGAAGACTCAAATTGCGTCGGGATTCAATACATCGTCCTCCAGCCGACTTGTCTCCAAAGGTCTATTGCTGCCTCGGGCACCTTATGATCGTTCTCCTTCGAGTCTAGATTTTCGAACCCGACGCAAAAATGATAGTTAATTGTAACGTTCAGGGCCTCCTAATGCCGATGGAACACTCAAATTGCGTCGAGATTCAATACATCGGCCTCCAGCCGACTTGTCTCCAAGGGTCTATTGCTGCCTCGGGCACCTTATGGTCGTTCTCCTGTGAGTCTAGATTTCGAATCCGACGCAAAAATGATAGTTAATTGTAACGTTCAGGGCCTTGTAATGACGATGGAACACTCAAATTGCGTCGAGATTCAATACATCGGCCTCCAGCCGACTTGTCTCCAGGGGTCTATTGCTGCCTCGGGCACCTTATGGTCGTTGTCCTGTGAGTCTAGATTTTCGAATCCGACGCAAAAAAGGTAGTTAATTGTAACGTTCAGGGCCTCCTAATGCCGATGGAACACTCAAATTGCGTCGAGATTCAATACATCGGCCTCCAGCCGACTTGTCTCCAAGGGTCTATTGCTGCCTCGGGCGCCTTATGATCGTTCTCCTGTGAGTTTAGATTATCGAATCCGACGCAAAAATGATAGTTAATTATAACGTTCAGGGCCTCCTAATGCCGATGGAACACTCAAATTGCGTCGAGATTCAATACATCGGCCTCCAGCCGACTTGTCTCCAGGGGTCTATTGCTGCCTCGGGCACCTTATGGTCGTTGTCCTGTGAGTCTAGATTTTCGAATCCGACGCAAAAATGATATTTAATTGTAACGTTCAGGGCCTTGTAATGACGATGGAACACTCAAATTGCATCGAGATTCAATACATCGGCCTCCCGCCGACTTGTCTCCAAGGGTCGCTGCCTCGGGCACCTTATGGTCGTTCTCTTGTGAGTTTAGATTATCGAATCCGACGCAAAAATGATAGTGAATAGTAACGTTCAGCGCCTCCTGATGACGATAGAACTCTCAAATTGCGTCGAGATTCAATACATCGTCCTCCAGCCTACTTGTCTCCAAGGGTCTAATGCTGCCTCGGGCACCTTTTGGTCGTTCTCTTGTAAGTCTAGGTTTTAGAATCCGACGCAAAAATGACAGTTAATTGTAACGTTCAAGGCCTCCTAATGCCGATGGAACTCTCAAATTGCGTCGAGATTCAATACATCGGCCTCCAGCGGAATTGTCTCCAAGGGGATATTGCTGTCTCGAGCACCGTATGAACTTCTCCTGTAAGTAGATTTTCGAATCCGACGCAAAAAAGGTAGTTAATTGTAACGTTCAGGGCCTCCTAATGCCGATGGAACACTCAAATTGCGTCGAGATTCAATACATCGGCCTCCAGCCGACTTGTCTCCAAGGGTCTATTGCTGCCTCGGGCACCTTATGGTCGTTCTCCTGTGAGTCTAGATTTTCGAATCCGACGCAAAAATGATAGTTAATTGTAACGTTCACGGCCTTGTAATGACGATGGAACACTTAAATTGCGTCGAGATTCAATACATCGGCCTCCAGCCGACTTGTCTCCAAGGGTCTATTGCTGCCTCGGGCACCTTATGATCGTTCTCCTGTGAGTTTAGATTATCGAATCCGACGCAAAAATGATAGTTAATTATAACGTTCAGGGCCTCCTAATACCGATGGAACACTGAAATTGCGTCGAGATTCAATACATCGGCCTCCAGCCGACTTGTCTCCAAGGGGATATTGCTGTGTCGGGCATAATATGATCCTTCTCCTGTGAGTCTAGATTTTCGAATCCGACGCAAAAATGATAGTGAATTGTAACTTTCAGCGCCTCCTAATGACGATAGAAGACTCAAATTGCGTCGGGATTCAATACATCGTAATCCAGCCGCTTTGTCTCCAAGATGATACTGCTGCCTCGGGCACCAAATGGTTCGTCTGCTGTGAGTCTAGATTTTCGAATCCGGCGAAAAACTGATAGTTAATTGTAACATTCAGGGCCTCCTAATGACGATGGAACACTCAAATTGCGTCGCGATCCAATACATCGTCCTCAAGCCGACTTGCCTCCAAGGGTCTAATGCTGCCTCGGGCACTTTATGGTCCTTCTTTTGTAAGTCTAGATTTACGAATCCGACGCCAAAATGATAGTTAATTGTAACGTTCAGGGCCGCCTAATGACGATGGAACTCTCAAATTGCGTCGAGATTCAATACATCGTCCTCCAGCCGACTTGTCTCCAAGGGTCTATTGTTGCCTCGGGCACCTTATGGTCGTACTCCTGTGAGTCTGGATTTTCGTATCCGACGCAAAAATGATAGTTAATTGTAACGTTCAGGGCCTTGTAATTACGATGGAACACTCAAATTGCGTCGAGATTCAATACATCGGCCTCCAGCCGACTTGTCTCCAGGGGTCTATTGCTGCCTCGGGCACCTTATGGTCGTTGTCCTGTGAGTCTAGATTTTCGAATCCGACGCAAAAATGATATTTAATTGTAACGTTCAGGGCCTTGTAATGACGATGGAACACTCAAATTGCATCGAGATTCAATACATCGGCCTCCCGCCGACTTGTCTCCAAGGGTCGCTGCCTCGGGCACCTTATGGTCGTTCTCTTGTGAGTTTAGATTATCGAATCCGACGCAAAAATGATAGTGAATAGTAACGTTCAGCGCCTCCTGATGACGATAGAACTCTCAAATTGCGTCGAGATTCAATACATCGTCCTCCAGCCTACTTGTCTCCAAGGGTCTAATGCTGCCTCGGGCACCTTTTGGTCGTTCTCTTGTAAGTCTAGGTTTTAGAATCCGACGCAAAAATGACAGTTAATTGTAACGTTCAAGGCCTCCTAATGCCGATGGAACTCTCAAATTGCGTCGAGATTCAATACATCGGCCTCCAGCGGAATTGTCTCCAAGGGGATATTGCTGTCTCGAGCACCGTATGAACTTCTCCTGTAAGTAGATTTTCGAATCCGACGCAAAAAAGGTAGTTAATTGTAACGTTCAGGGCCTCCTAATGCCGATGGAACACTCAAATTGCGTCGAGATTCAATACATCGGCCTCCAGCCGACTTGTCTCCAAGGGTCTATTGCTGCCTCGGGCACCTTATGGTCGTTCTCCTGTGAGTCTAGATTTTCGAATCCGACGCAAAAATGATAGTTAATTGTAACGTTCACGGCCTTGTAATGACGATGGAACACTTAAATTGCGTCGAGATTCAATACATCGGCCTCCAGCCGACTTGTCTCCAAGGGTCTATTGCTGCCTCGGGCACCTTATGATCGTTCTCCTGTGAGTTTAGATTATCGAATCCGACGCAAAAATGATAGTTAATTATAACGTTCAGGGCCTCCTAATACCGATGGAACACTGAAATTGCGTCGAGATTCAATACATCGGCCTCCAGCCGACTTGTCTCCAAGGGGATATTGCTGTGTCGGGCATAATATGATCCTTCTCCTGTGAGTCTAGATTTTCGAATCCGACGCAAAAATGATAGTGAATTGTAACTTTCAGCGCCTCCTAATGACGATAGAAGACTCAAATTGCGTCGGGATTCAATACATCGTCCTCCAGCCGACTTGTCTCCAAAGGTCTATTGCTGCCTCGGGCACCTTATGATCGTTCTCCTTCGAGTCTAGATTTTCGAACCCGACGCAAAAATGATAGTTAATTGTAACGTTCAGGGCCTCCTAATGCCGATGGAACACTCAAATTGCGTCGAGATTCAATACATCGGCCTCCAGCCGACTTGTCTCCAAGGGTCTATTGCTGCCTCGGGCACCTTATGGTCGTTCTCCTGTGAGTCTAGATTTTCGAATCCGACGCAAAAATGATAGTTAATTGTAACGTTCAGGGCCTTGTAATGACGATGGAACACTCAAATTGCGTCGAGATTCAATACATCTGCCTCCAGCCGACTTGTCTCCAAGGGTCTATTGCTGCCTCGGGCACCTTATGATCGTTCTCCTGTGAGTTTAGATTATCGAATCCGACGCAAAAATGATAGTTAATTATAACGTTCAGGGCCTCCTAATGCCGATGGAACACTCAAATTGCGTCGAGATTCAATACATCGGCCTCCAGCCGACTTGTCTCCAGGGGTCTATTGCTGCCTCGGGCACCTTATGGTCGTTGTCCTGTGAGTCTAGATTTTCGAATCCGACGCAAAAATGATATTTAATTGTAACGTTCAGGGCCTTGTAATGACGATGGAACACTCAAATTGCATCGAGATTCAATACATCGGCCTCCCGCCGACTTGTCTCCAAGGGTCGCTGCCTCGGGCACCTTATGGTCGTTCTCTTGTGAGTTTAGATTATCGAATCCGACGCAAAAATGATAGTGAATAGTAACGTTCAGCGCCTCCTGATGACGATAGAACTCTCAAATTGCGTCGAGATTCAATACATCGTCCTCCAGCCTACTTGTCTCCAAGGGTCTAATGCTGCCTCGGGCACCTTTTGGTCGTTCTCTTGTAAGTCTAGGTTTTAGAATCCGACGCAAAAATGACAGTTAATTGTAACGTTCAAGGCCTCCTAATGCCGAAGGAACTCTCAAATTGCGTCGAGATTCAATACATCGGCCTCCAGCGAAATTGTCTCCAAGGGGATATTGCTGTCTCGAGCACCGTATGAACTTCTCCTGTAAGTAGATTTTCGAATCCGACGCAAAAAAGGTAGTTAATTGTAACGTTCAGGGCCTCCTAATGCCGATGGAACACTCAAATTGCGTCGAGATTCAATACATCGGCCTCCAGCCGACTTGTCTCCAAGGGTCTATTGCTGCCTCGGGCACCTTATGGTCGTTCTCCTGTGAGTCTAGATTTTCGAATCCGACGCAAAAATGATAGTTAATTGTAACGTTCACGGCCTTGTAATGACGATGGAACACTTAAATTGCGTCGAGATTCAATACATCGGCCTCCAGCCGACTTGTCTCCAAGGGTCTATTGCTGCCTCGGGCACCTTATGATCGTTCTCCTGTGAGTTTAGATTATCGAATCCGACGCAAAAATGATAGTTAATTATAACGTTCAGGGCCTCCTAATACCGATGGAACACTGAAATTGCGTCGAGATTCAATACATCGGCCTCGAGCCGACTTGTCTCCAAGGGGATATTGCTGTGTCGGGCGTAATATGATCCTTCTCCTGTGAGTCTAGATTTTCGAATCCGACGCAAAAATGATAGTGAATTGTAACTTTCAGCGCCTCCTAATGACGATAGAAGACTCAAATTGCGTCGGGATTCAATACATCGTAATCCAGCCGCTTTGTCTCCAAGATGATACTGCTGCCTCGGGCACCAAATGGTTCGTCTGCTGTGAGTCTAGATTTTCGAATCCGGCGAAAAACTGATAGTTAATTGTAACATTCAGGGCCTCCTAATGACGATGGAACACTCAAATTGCGTCGCGATCCAATACATCGTCCTCAAGCCGACTTGCCTCCAAGGGTCTAATGCTGCCTCGGGCACTTTATGGTCCTTCTTTTGTAAGTCTAGATTTACGAATCCGACGCCAAAATGATAGTTAATTGTAACGTTCAGGGCCGCCTAATGACGATGGAACTCTCAAATTGCGTCGAGATTCAATACATCGTCCTCCAGCCGACTTGTCTCCAAGGGTCTATTGTTGCCTCGGGCACCTTATGGTCGTACTCCTGTGAGTCTGGATTTTCGTATCCGACGCAAAAATGATAGTTAATTGTAACGTTCAGGGCCTTGTAATGACGATGGAACACTCAAATTGCGTCGAGATTCAATACATCGGCCTCCAGCCGACTTGTCTCCAAGGGGATATCGCTGCCTCGGGCACCTTATGGTCGTTCTCCTGTGAGTCTAGATTTTCGAATCCGACGCAAAAATGATAGTGAATTGTAACGTTCAGCGCCTCCTAATGACGATAGAAGACTCAAATTGCGTCGCGATCCAATACATCGTCCTCCAGCCGACTTGTCTCCAAGGGTCTATTGCTGCCTCGGGCACCTTATGGTCGTTCTCCTGTGAGTCTAGATTTTCGAATCCGACGCAAAAATGATAGTTAATTGTAACGTTCAGGGCCTTGTAATGACGATGGAACACTCAAATTGCGTCGAGATTCAATACATTGGCCTCCAGCCGACTTGTCTCCAAGGGTCTATTGTGCCTCGGGCACCTTATGATCGTTCTCCTGTGAGTTTAGATTATCGAATCCGACGCAAAAATGATAGTTAATTATAACGTTCAGGGCCTCCTAATGCCGATGGAACACTGAAATTGCGTCGAGATTCAATACATCGGCATCCAGCCGGCTTGTCTCCAAGGGGATATTGCTGTCTCGGGCATAATATGATCCTTCTCCTGTGAGTCTAGATTTTCGAATCCGACGCAAAAATGATAGTGAATTGTAACGTTCAGCGAATCCTAATGACGATAGGAGACTCAAATTGCGTCGGGATTCAATACATCGTACTCCAGCCGATTTGTCTCCAAGGGGATATTGCTGCCTCGGGCACCAAATGGTTCGTCTGCTGTGAGTCTAGATTTTCGAATCCGGCGAAAAACTGATAGTTAATTGTAACATTCAGGGCCTCCTAATGACGATGGAACACTCAAATTGCGTCGCGATCCAATACATCGTCCTCCAGCCGACTTGTCTCCAAGGGTGTAATGCTGCCTCGGGCACTTTATGGTCGTTCTCTTGTAAGTCTAGATTATGAATCCGACGCCAAAATGATAGTTAATTGTAACGTTCAGGGCCGCCTAATGACGATGGAACTCTCAAATTGCGTCGAGATTCAATACATCGTCCTCCAGAAGACTTGTCTCCAAGGGTCTATTGCTGCCTCGGGCACCTTATGGTCGTTCTCCTGTGAGTCTAGATTTTCGTATCCGACGCAAAAATGATAGTTAATTGTAACGTTCAGGGCCTTCTAATGACGATGGAACACTCAAATTGCGTCGAGATTCAATACATCGGCCTCCAGCCGACGTGTCTCCAAGGGGATATCCCTGCCTCGGGCACCTTATGGTCGTTCTCCTGTGAGTCTAGATTTTCGAATCCGACGCAAAAATGATAGTGAATTGTAACGTTCAGCGCCTCCTAATGACGATAGAAGACTCAAATTGCGTCGCGATCCAATACATCGTCCTCCAGCCGACTTGTCTCCAAGGGTCTATTGCTGCCTCGGGCACTTTATGGTCGTTCTCCTGTGAGTCTAGATTTTCGAATCCGACGCAAAAATGATAGTTAATTGTAACGTTCAGGGCCTTGTAATGACGATGGAACACTCAAATTGCGTCGAGATTCAATACATCGTCCTCCAGCCGACTTGTCTCCAAGGGTCTGTTGCTGCCTCGGGCACCGTATGGTCGTTCTCCTGTGAGTTTAGATTATCGAATCCGACGCAAAAATGATAGATAATTTTAACGTTCAGGGCCTCCTAATGCCGATGGAACACTCAAATTGCGTCGAGATTCAATACATCGGCCTCCAGCCGACTTGTCTCCAAGGGTCTATTGCTGCCTCGGGCACCTAATGGTCGTTCTCCTGTGAGTCTAGATTTTCGAATCCGACGCAAAAATGATAGTTAATTGTAACATTCAGGGCCTCCTAATGACGATGGAACACTCAAATTGCGTCGCGATCCAATACATCGTCCTCCAACCGACTTGTCTCCAAGGATCTAATGCTGCCTCGGGCACTTTATGGTCGTTCTCTTGTAAGTCTAGATTTTCGTATCCGACGCAAAAATGATAGTTAATTGTAACGTTCAGGGCTGCCTAATGCCGATGGAACACTCAAGTTGCGTCGAGATTCAATACATTGGCCTCCAGCCGACTTGTCTCCAAGGGTCTATTGCTGCCTCGGGCACCTTATGATCGTTCTCCTGTGCGTCTAGATTTTAGAATCCGACGCAAAAATGATAGTTAATTGTAACGTTCAGGGCCCTGTAATGACGATGGAACACTCAAATTGCGTCGAGATTCAATACATCGGCCTCCAGCCGACTTGTCTCCAAGGGTCTATTGCTGCCTCGTCCACCTTATGGTCGTCCTCCTGTGAGTTTAGATTATCGAATCCGACGCAAAAATGATAGTTGATTATAACGTTCAGGGCCTCCTAATGCCGATGGAACACTCAAATTGCGTTGAGATTCAATACATCGGCCTCCAGCGGAATTGTCTCCAAGGGGATAATGTTGTCTCGAGCACCGTATGAACTTCTCCTGTGAGTAGATTTTCGAATCCGACGCAAAAATGATAGTTAATTTTAACGTTCAGGGCTTCCTAATGCCGATGGAACACTCAAATTGCGTCGAGATTCAATTCATCGTCCTCCAGCCGATTTGTCTCCAAGGGTCTATTGCTGCCTCGGGCACCTTATGGTCGTTCTCCTGTGAATCTAGATTTTCGAATCCGACGCAAAAATGATAGTTAATTGTAACATTCAGGGCCTCCTAATGACGATGGAACACTCAAATTGCGTCGCGATCCAATACATCGTCCTCCAGCCGACTTGTCTCCAAGGATCTAATGCTGCCACGGGCACTTTATGGTCGTTCTCTTGTAAGTCTAGATTTTCGTATCCGACGCAAAAATGATAGTTAATTGTAACGTTCAGGGCCGCCTAATGACGATGGAACTCTCAAATTGCGTCGAGATTCAATACATTGTCCTCCAGCCGACTTGTCTCCAATGGTCTATTGCTGCCTCGGGCACCTTATGATCGTTCTCCTGCGAGTCTAGATTTTCGAACCCGACGCAAAAATGATAGTTAATTGTAACGTTCAGGGCCTCCTAATGCCAATGGAACACTCAAATTGCGTCGAGATTCAATACATCGGCCTCCAGCCGACTTGTCTCCAAGGGTCTATTGCTGCCTCGGGCACCTTATGGTCGTTCTCCTGTGAGTCTAGATTTTCGAATCCGACGCAAAAATGATAGTTAATTGTAACGTTTAGGGCCTTGTAATGACGATGGAACACTCAAATTGCGTCGAGATTCAATACATCGGCCTCCAGCCGACTTGTCTCCAAGGGTCTATTGCTGCCTCGGGCACCTTATGATCGTTCTCCTGTGAGTTTAGATTATCGAATCCGACGCAAAAATGATAGTTAATTATAACGTTCAGGGCCTCCTAATGCCGATGGAACACTCAAATTGCGTCGAGATTCAATACATCGGCTTCCAGCCGACTTGTCTCCAGGGGTCTATTGCTGCCTCGGGCACCTTATGGTCGTTGTCCTGTGAGTCTAGATTTTCGAATCCGACGCAAAAATGATATTTAATTGTAACGTTCAGGGCCTTGTAATGACGATGGAACACTCAAATTGCGTCGAGATTCAATACATCGGCCTCCCGCCGACTTGTCTCCAAGGGTCTTTTGCTGCCTCGGGCACCTTATGGTCGTTCTCCTGTGAGTTTAGATTATCGAATCCGACGCAAAAATGATAGTTAATTGCAACGTTTAGGGCCTTGTAATGACGATGGGACACTGAAATTGCGTCGAGATTCAATACATCGTCCTCCAGCCGACTTTTCTCCAAGGGTCTAATGCTGCCTCGGGCACCTTATGGTCGTTCTCCTGTGAGTTTAGATTATCGAATCCGACGCAAAAATTATAGTTCATTGTAACGTTTAGTGCCTCCTAATGACGATGGAACACTCAAATTGCGTCGATATTCAATACATCGGCCTCCAGCCGACTTGTCTCCAAGGGTCTGTTGCTGCCTCGGGCACCTTATGGTCGTTCTCTTGTAAGTCTAGATTTTAGAATCCGACGCAAAAATGATAGTTAATTGTAACGTTCATGGCCTCCTAATGCCGATCGAACTCTCAAATTGCGTCGAGATTCAATACATCGGCCTCCAGCGGAATTGTCTCCAAGGGGATATTGCTGTCTCGAGCACCATATGAACTTCTCCTGTGAGTAGATTTTCGAATCCGACGCGAAACTGATAGTTAATTGTTAGGTTCAGGGCCTTGTAATGACGATGGAACACTCAAATTGCGTCGAGATTCAATACATCGGCCTCCAGCCGACTTGTCTCCAACGGTCTATTGCTGCCTCGGGCACCTTATGGTCGTTCTCCTGTGAGTTTAGATTTTCGAATCCGACGAAAAACTGATAGTTAATTGTAACATTCAGGGCCTCCTAATGACGATGGAACCCTCATTTTGCGTCGCCATCCAATACATCGTCCTCCAACCGACTTGTCTCCAAGGGTCAATAGCTGCCTCGGCCACCGTATGGTCGTTCCCCTGTGAGTTTAGAATATCGAATCCGACGCAAAAATGATAGTTAATTGTAAAGTTTAGGGCCTCCTAATGACGATGGGACACTCAAATTGCGTCGAGATTCAATACATCGTCCTCCAGCCGACTTGTCTCCAAGGGGATATTGCTGTCTCGGGCACAATATGATCCTTCTCCTGTGAGTCTAGATTTTCGAATCCGACGCAAAAATGATAGTGAATTGTAACGTTTAGCGCCTCCTAATGACGATAGAAGACTCAAATTGCCTCGGGATTCAATACATCGTCCTCCAGCCGATTTGTCTCCAAGGGGATATTGCTGCCTCGGGCACCAAATGGTTAGTCTGCTGTGAGTCTGGATTTTCGAATCCGACGAAAAACTGATAGTTAATTGTAACATTCAGGGCCTCCTAATGAAGATGGAACACTCAAATTGCGTCGCGATCCAATACATCGTCCTCCAGCCGACTTGTCTCCAAGGGTCTAATGCTGCCTCGGGCACTTTATGGTCGTTCTCTTGTAAGTCTAGATTTACGAATCCGACGCCAAAATGATAGTTAATTGTAACGTTCAGGGCCGCCTAATGACGATGGAACTCTCAAATTGCGTCGAGATTCAATACATCGTCCTCCAGCCGACATGTCTCCAAGGGTCAATTGCTGCCTCGGGCACCATATGGTCGTTCTCCTGTGAGTCTAGATTTTCGAATCCGACGAAAAACTGATAGTTAATTGTAACATTCAGGGCCTCCTAATGAAGATGGAACACTCAAATTGCGTCGCGATCCAATACATCGTCCTCCAGCCGACTTGTCTCCAAGGGTCTATTGCTGCCTCGGGCACCTTATGGTCGTTCTCCTGTGAGTCTAGATTTTCGAATCCGACGCAAAAATGATAGTTAATTGTAACGTTCAGGGCCTCGTAATGAGGATGGAACACTCAAATTGCGTCGAGATTTAATACATCGTCCTCCAGCCGACTTGTCTCCAAGGGTCTGTTGCTGCCTCGGGCACCGTATGGTCGTTCTCCTGTGAGTTTAGATTATCGAATCCGACGCAAAAATGATAGATAATTTTAACGTTCAGGGCCTCCTAATGCCGATGGAACACTCAAATTTCGTCGAGATTCAATACATCGGCCTCCAGCCGACTTGTCTCCAAGGGTCTATTGCTGCCTCGGGCACCTTATGGTCGTTCTCCTGTCAGTCTAGATTTTCGAACCCGACGCAAAAATGATAGTTAATTGTAACGTTCAGGGCCTCCTAATGCCGATGGAACACTCAAATTGCGTCGAGATTCAATACATCGGTCTCCAGCCGACTTGTCTCCAAGGGTCTATTGCTGCCTCGGGCACCTTATGGTCGTTCTCCTGTGAGTCTAGATTTTCGAATCCGACGCAAAAATGATAGTTAATTGTAACGTTCAGGGCCTTGTAATGACGATGGAACACTCAAATTGCGTCGAAATTCAATACATCGGCCTGCTGCCGACTTGTCTCCAAGGGTCTATTGCTGCCTCGGGCACCTTATGGTCGTTCTCCTGTGAGTTTAGATTATCGAATCCGACGCAAAAATGATAGTTAATTATAACGTTCAGGGCCTCCTAATGCCCATGGAACACTCAAATTGCGTCGAGATTCAATACATCGGCCTCCAGCCGACTTGTCTAAAGGGGTCTATTGCTGCCGCGGGCACCTTATGGTCGTTGTACTGTGAGTCTAGATTTTCGAATCCGACGCAAAAATGATAGTTAATTGTAACGTTCACGGCCTTGTAATGACGATGGAACACTCAAATTGCGTCGAGATTCAATACATCGGCCTCCCGCCGACTTGTCTCCAAGGGTCTGTTGCTGCCTCGGACACCTTATGGTCGTTCTCCTGTGAGTTCAGATTATCGAATCCGACGCAAAAATGATAGTTAATTGTGACGTTTAGGGCCTTGTAATGACGATGGGACACTCAAATTGCGTCGAGATTCAATACATCGTCCTCCAGCCGACTTGTCTCCAAGGGTCTAATGCTGCCTCGGGCACCTTATGGTCGTTCTACTGTGAGTTTAGATTATCGAATCCGACGCGAAAATTATAGTTAATTGTAACGTTTAGGGCCTCCTAATGACGATGGAACACTGAAATTGCGTCGATATTCAATACATCGGCCTCCAGCCGACTTGTCTCCAAGGGTCTGTTGCTGCCTCGGGCACCATATGATCCTTCTCCTGTGAGTCTAGATTTTGGAATCCGACGCAAAAATGATAGTGAATAGTAACGTTCAGCGCCTCCTGATGACGATAGAACTCTCAAATTGCGTCGAGATTCAATACATCGTCCTCCAGCCGACTTGTCTCCAAGGGGATATTGCTGTCTCGGGCACAATATGATCTTTCTCCTGTGAGTCTAGATTTTCGAATCCGACGCAAAAATGATAGTGAATTGTAACGTTCAGCGCCTCCTAATGACGATAGAAGACTGAAATTGCGTCGAGATTCAATACATCGTCCTCCAGCCGATTTGTCTCCAAGGGGCATATTGCTGTCTGAAGCACCGTATGAACTTCTCCTGTGAGTAGATTTTCGAATCCGACGTGAAACTGATAGTTAATTATAAGGTTAAGGGCCTTGTAATGACGATGGAACACTCAAAATGCGTCGAGATTCAATACATCGGCCTCCAGCCGACTTGTCTCCAAGGGTCTATTGCTGCCTCGGGCACCTTATGGTTGTTCTCCTGTGAGTTTAGATTTTCGAATCCGACGAAAAACTGATGGTTAATTGTATCATTCAGGGCCTCCTAATAACGATGGAACACTCATTTTGCGTCGCGATCCAATACATCGTCCTCCAGCCGACTTGTCTCCAAGGGTCTAATGCCGCCTCGGGCACTTTATGGTCGTTCTCTTGTAAGTCTAGATTTACGAATCCGACGCCAAAATGAAAGTTAATTGTAACGTTCAGGGCCGCCTAATGACGATGGAACTCTCAAATTGCGTCGAGATTCAATACATCGTCCTCCAGCCGACTTGTCTCCTAGGGTCAATTGCTGCCTCGGGCACCTTATGGTCGTTCTACTGTGAGTCTAGATTTTCGTATCCGACGCAAAAATGATACTTAATTGTAACGTTCAGGGCCTTCTAATGACGATGGAACACTCAAATTGCGTCGAGATTCAATACATCGTCCTCCAGCCGACTTGTCTCTAAGGGTCTGTTGCTGCCTCGGGCACCGTATGGTCGTACACCTGTGAGTTTAGATTATCGAATCCGACGCAAAAATGATAGTTAATTTTAACGTTCAGGGCCTCCTAATGCCGATGGAACACTCAAATTTCGTCGAGATTCAATACATCGTCCTCCAGCCGACTTGTCTCCAAGGGTCTATTGCTGCCTCGGGCACCTTATGGTCGTTCTCCTGTGAGTCTAGATTTTCAAATCCGACGCAAAAATGATAGTTAATTGTAACATTCAGGGCCTCCTAATGACGATGGAACACTCAAATTGCGTCGCGATCCAATACATCGTCCTCCAGCCGACTTGTCTCCAAGGATGTAATTCTGCCTCGGGCACTTTATGGTCGTTCTCTTGTAAGTCTAGATTTTCGAATCCGACGCAAACATGATAGTTAATTGTAACGTTCAGATCCGCCTAATGACGATGGAACTCTCTAATTGCGTCGAGATTCAATACATCGTTCTCCAGCCGACTTGTCTCCAAGGGTCTATTGCTGCCTCGGGCACCTTATGGTCGTTCTCCTGTGAGTCTAGATTTTCGAACCCGACGCATAATTGATAGTTAATTGTAATGTTTAGGGCCTTGTAATGACGATGGGACACTCAAATTGCGTCGAGATTCAATACATCGTCCTCCAGCCGACTTGTTTCCAAGGGTCTAATGCTGCCTCGGCCACCTTATGGTCGTTCTCTTGTAAGTCTAAATTTTCGAATCCGACGCAAAAATGATAGTTAATTGTAACGTTCATGGCCTCCTAATGCCGATGGAACTCTCAAATTGCGTCGAGATTCAATACATCGGACTCCAGCGGACTTGTCTCCAAGGGGATATTGCTGTCTCGAGCACCGTATGAACTTCTCCTGTGACTAGATTTTCGAATCCGACGCATAAATGATAGTTAATTGTAACGTTCAGGGCCTTCTAATGACGATGGACACTCATTTTGCGTCGCGATCCAATACATCATCCTCCAACCGACTTGTCATCAATGGTCAATAGCTGCCTCGGTCACCGTATGCTCGTTCCACTGTGAGTTTAGATTATCGAATCCGACCCAAAAATGATAGTTAATTGTAACGTTCAGCGCCTCCTAATGACGATAGAAGACTCAAATTGCGTCGGGATTCAATACATCGTCCTCCAGCCGATTTGTCTCCAAGGGGATATTGATGCCTCGGGCACCAAATGGTTCGTCTGCTGTGAGTCTAGATTTTCGAATCCTACGAAAAACTGATAGTTAATTGTAACATTCAGGGCCTCCTAATGACGATGGAACACTCTAATTGCGTCGCGATCCAATACATCGTCCTCCAGCCGACTTGTCTCCAAGGGTCTAATGCTGCCTCGGGCACTTTATGGTCGATCTCTTGTAAGTCTTGATTTACGAATCCGACGCCAAAATGAAAGTTAATTGTAACGTCCAGGGCCGCCTAATGACGATGGAACTCTCAAATTGCGTCGAGATTCAATACATCGTCCTCCAGCCGACTTGTCTCCTAGGGTCAATTGCTGCCTCGGGCACCTTATGGTCGTTCTCCTGTGAGTCTAGATTTTCGTATCCGACGCAAAAATGATACTTAATTGTAACGTTCAGGGCCTTCTAATGACGATGGAACACTCAAATTGCGTCGAGATTCAATACATCGTCCTCCAGCCGACTTGTCTCCAAGGGTCTATTGCTGCCTCGGGCACCGTATGGTCGTACACCTGTGAGTTTAGATTATCGAATCCGACGCAAAAATGATAGTTAATTTTAACGTTCAGGGCCTCCTAATGCCGATGGAACACTCAAATTTCGTCGAGATTCAATACATCGTCCTCCAGCCGACTTGTCTCCAAGGGTCTATTGCTGCCTCGGGCACCTTATGGTCGTTCTCCTGTGAGTCTAGATTTTCAAATCCGACGCAAAAATGATAGTTAATTGTAACATTCAGGGCCTCCTAATGACGATGGAACACTCAAATTGCGTCGCGATCCAATACATCGTCCTCCAGCCGACTTGTCTCCAAGGATCTAATGCTGCCTCGGGCACTTTATGGTCGTTCTCTTGTAAGTCTAGATTTTCGAATCCGACGCAAACATGATAGTTAATTGTAACGTTCAGATCCGCCTAATGACGATGGAACTCTCTAATTGCGTCGAGATTCAATACATCGTCCTCCAGCCGACTTGTCTCCAAGGGTCTATTGCTGCCTCGGGCACCTTATGGTCGTTCTCCTGTGAGTCTAGATTTTCGAACTCGACGCAAAAATGATAGTTAATTGTAATGTTTAGGGCCTTGTAATGACGATGGGACACTCAAATTGCGTCGAGATTCAATACATCGTCCTCCAGCCGACTTGTTTCCAAGGGTCTAATGCTGCCTCGGCCACCTTATGGTCGTTCTCTTGTAAGTCTAGATTTTCGAATCCGACGCAAAAATGATAATTAATTGTAACGTTCATGGCCTCCTAATGCCGATGGAACTCTCAAATTATTCGAGATTCAATACATCGGACTCCAGCGGACTTGTCTCCAAGGGGATATTGCTGTCTCGTGCACTGTATGAACTTCTCCTGTGACTAGATTTTCGTATCCGACGCATAAATGATAGTTAATTGTACCGTTCAGGGCCTTCTAATGACGATGGACACTCATTTTGCGTTGCGATCCAATACATCGTCCTCCAACCGACTTGTCATCAAGGGTCAATAGCTGCCTCGGTCACCGTATGGTCGTTCCACTGTGAGTTTAGATTATCGAATCCGACGCAAAAATGATAGTTAATTGTATCGTTTAGGGCCTCCTAATGACGATGGGACACTCAAATTGCGTCGAGATTCAATACATCGTCCTCCAGCCGACTTGTCTCCAAGGGGATATTGCAGTCTCGGTCACAATATGATCCTTCTCCTGTGAGTCTAGATTTTCGAATCCGACGCGAAACTGATAGTTAATTGTAAGGTTAAGGGCCTTGTAATGACGATGGAACACTTAAATTGCGTCGAGATTCAATACATCGGCCTCCAGCCGACTTGTCTCCAACGGTCTATTGCTGCCTCGGGCACCTTATGGGCGTTCTCCTGTGAGTTTAGATTTTCGAATCCGACGAAAAACTGATAGTTAATTGTATCATTCAGGGCCTCCTAATGACGATGGAACACTCATTTTGCGTCGCGATCCAATACATCGTCCTCCAACCGACTTGTCTCCAAGGGTCGGCACCGTATGGTCGTTCCCCTGTGAGTTTAGATTTTCGAATCCGACGCAAAAATGATAGTTAATTGTACCGTTTAGGGCCTCCTAATGACGATGGGACACTCAAATTGCGTCGAGATTCAATACATCGTCCTCCAGCCGACTTGTCTCCAAGGGGATATTGCTGTCTCGGGCACAATATGATCCTTCTCCTGTGAGTCTACATTTTCGAATCCGACGCAAAAATGATAGTGAATTGTAACGTTCAGCGCGTCCTAATGACGATAGAAGACTTAAATTGCGTCGGGATTCAATACATCGTCCTCCAGCCGATTTGTCTCCAAGGGGATATTGCTGCCTCGGGCACCAAATGGTTCGTCTGCTCTGAGTCTAGATTTTCGAATCCGAAGAAAAACTGATAGTTAATTGTAACATTCAGGGCCTCCTAATGACGATGGAACACTCAAATTGCGTCGCGATCCAATACATCGTCCTCCAGCCGACTTCTCTCCAAGGGTCTAATGCTGCCTCGGGCACTTTATGGTCGTTCTCTTGTAAGTCTAGATTTTCGAATCCGACGCAAAAATAATAGTTAATTGTAACGTTCAGGGCCTCCTAATGCCGATGGAACACTCAAATTGCGTCGAGACTCAATACATCGGCCACCAGACGACTTGTCTCCAAGGGTCTATTGCTGCCTCGGGCACCTTATGGTCGTTCTCCTGTGAGTCTAGATTTTCGAATCCGACGCAAAAATGATAGTTAATTGTAACGTTCAGGGCCATGTAATGACGATGAAACACTCAAATTGCGTCGAGATTCAATACATCGGCCTCCCGCCAACTTGTCTCCAAGGGTGTTGCTGCCTCGGGCACCTTATGGTCGTTCTCCTGTGTGTTTAGATTATCGAATCCGACGCAAAAATGATATTTAATTGTAACGTTTAGGGCCTTGTAATGACGATGGGACACTCAAATTGCGTCGAGATTCAATACATCGGCCTCCAGCCGACTTGTCTCCAAGGGTCTAATGCTGCCTCGGGCACCTTATGGTCGTTCTCCTGTGAGTCTAGATTTTCGAATCTGACGCAAAAATGATAGTTAATTGTAACGTTCAGGCCCTTGTAATGACGATGGAACACTCAAATTGCGTCGAGATTCAATACATCGGCCTCCAGCCGACTTGTCTCCATGGGTCTATTGCTGCCTCGGGCACCTTGTGGTCGTTCTCCTGTGAGTTTAGATTATCGAATCCGACGCAAAAATGATAGTTAATTGTAACATTCAGGGCCTCCTAATGCCGATGGAACACTCAAATTGCGTCGAGATTGATTACATCGGCCACCAGCCGACTTGTCTCCAAGGGTCTATGGCTGCCTCCGGCACCTTATGGTCGTTCTCCTGTGAGTCTAGATTTTCGAATCCGACGCAAAAATGATAGTTAATTGTAACGTTCAGGGCCATGTAATGACGATGGAACACTCAAATTGCGACGAGATTTAATACATCGGCCTCCCGCCGACTTGTCTCCAAGGGTGTTGCTGCCTCGGGCACCTTATGGTCGTTCTCCTGTGATTTTAGATTATCGATTCCGACGCAAAAATGATAGTTAATTGTAACGTTTAGGGCCTCCTAATGACGATGGAACACTCAAATTGCGTCGATATTCAATACATCGGCCTCCAGCCGACTTGTCTCCAAGGGTCTGTTGCTGCCTCGGGCACCATATGATCCTTCTCCTGTGAATCTAGATTTTCGAATCCGACGCAAAAATGATAGTGAATAGTAACGTTCAGCGCCTCCTGATGACGATAGAACTCTCAAATTGCGTCGAGGTTCAATACATCGTCCTCCAGCCGACTTGTCTCCAAGGGTCTATTGCTGCCTCGGGCAGCTTATGGTCGTTCTCCTGTGAGTCTAGATATTCGAATCCGACGCAAAAATGATAGTTAATTGTAACGTTCAGGGCCTTGTAATGACGATGGAACACTCAAATTGCGTCGAGATTCAATACATCGGCCTCCAGCCGACTTGTCTCCAAGGGTCTATTGCTGCCTCGGGCACCCTATGGTCGTTCTCCTGTGAGTCTAGATTTTCGAACCCGACGCAAAAATGATAGTTAATTGTAATGTTTAGGGCCTTGTAATGACGATGGGACACTCAAATTGCGTCGAGATTCAATATATCGTCCTCCAGCCGACTTGTCTCCACGGGTCTAATGCTGCCTCGGCCACCTTATGGTCGTTCTCTTGTAAGTCCAGATTTTCGAATCCGACGCAAAAATGATAGTTAATTGTAACGTTCATGGCCCCCTAATGCCGATGGAACTCTCAAATTGCGTCGAGATTCAATACATCGGACTCTAGCGGACTTGTCTCCTAGGGGATATTGCTGTCTCGAGCACCGTATGAACTTCTCCTGTGACTAGATTTTCGAATCCGACGCATAAATGATAGTGAATAGTAACGTTCAGCGCCTCCTGATGACGATAGAACTCTCAAATTGCGTCGAGGTTCAATACATCGTCCTCCAGCCGACTTGTCTACAAGGGTCTATTGCTGCCTCGGGCAGCTTATGGTCGTTCTCCTGTGAGTCTAGATATTCGAATCCGAAGCAAAAATGATTGTTAATTGTATCGTTTAGGGCCTCCTAATGACGATGGGACACTCAAATTGCGTCGAGATTCAATACATCGTCCTCCAGCCGACTTGTCTCCAAGGGGATATTGCTGTCTCGGTCACAATATGATCCTTCTCCTGTGAGTCTAGATTTTCGAATCCGACGCGAAACTGAGAGTTAATTGTAAGGTTAAGGGCCTTGTAATGACGATGGAACACTCAAATTGCGTCGAGATTCAATAAATCGGCCTCCAGCCGACTTCTCTCCAACGGTCTATTGCTGCCTCGGGCACCTTATGGGCGTTCTCCTGTGAGTTTAGATTTTCGAATCCGACGAAAAACTGATAGTTAATTGTAACATTCAGGGCCTCCTAATGACGATGGAACACTCATTTTGCGTCGCGATCCAATACATCGTCCTCCAACCGACTTGTCTCCAAGGGTCGGCACCGTATGGTCGTTTCCCTGTGAGTTTAGATTTTCGAATCCGACGCAAAAATGATAGTTAATTGTAGCGTTTAGGGCCTCCTAATGACGATGGGACACTCAAATTGCGTCGAGATTCAATACATCGTCCTCCAGCCGACTTGTCTCCAAGGGGATATTGCTGTCTCGGGCACAATATGATCCTTCTCAGGTGAGTCTAGATTTTCGAATCCGACGGAAAAATGATAGTGAATTGTAACGTTCAGCGCCTCCTAATGACGGTAGAAGACTCAAATTGCGTCGGGATTCAATACATCGTCCTCCAGCCGATTTGTCTCCAAGGGGATATTGCTGCCTCGGGCACCAAATGGTTCGTCTGCTGTGAGTCTAGATTTTCGAATCCGGCGAAAAACTGATAGTTAATTGTAACATTCAGGGCCTCCTAATGACGATGGAACACTCAAATTGCGTCGCGATCCAATACATCGTCCTCCAGCCGACTTCTCTCCAAGGGTCTAATGCTGCCTCGGGCACTTTATGGTCGTTCTCTTGTAAGTCTAGATTTTCGAATCCGACGCAAAAATAATAGTTAATTGTAACGTTCAGGACCTCCTAATGCCGATGGAACACCCAAATTGCGTCGAGATTCAATACATCGGCCACCAGCCGACTTGTCTCCAAGGGTCTATTGCTGCCTCGGGCACCTTATGGTCGTTCTCCTGTGAGTCTAGATTTTCGAATCCGACGCAAAATTATAGTTAATTGTAACGTTCAGGGCCATGTAATGACGATGGAACACTCAAATTGCGTCGAGATTCAATACATTGGCCTCCCGCCGACTTGTCTCCAAGGGTGTTGCTGCCTCGGGCACCTTATGGTCGTTCTCCTGTGTGTTTAGATTATCGAATCCGACGCAAAAATGATAGTTAATTGTAACGTTTAGGGCCTTGTAATGACGATGGGACACTCAAATTGCGTCGAGATTCAATACATCGGCCTCCAGCCGACTTGTCTCCAAGGGTGTTGCTGCCTCGGGCACCCTATGGTCGTTCTCCTGTGAGTTTAGATTATCGAATCCGACGCAAAAATGATAGTTAATTGTAACGTTTAGGGCCTCCTAATGACGATGGAACACTCAAATTGCATCGATATTCAATACATCGGCCTCCAGCCGACTTGTCTCCAACGGTCTGTTGCTGCCTCGGGCACCATATGATCCTTCTCCTGTGAGTCTAGATTTTCGAATCCGACGCAAAAATGATAGTGAATAGTAACGTTCAGCGCCTCCTGATGACGATAGAACTCTCAAATTGCGTCGAGATTCAATACATCCTCCTCCAGCCGACTTGTCTCCAAGGGTCTAATGCTGCCTCAGGCACCTTATGGTCGTTCTCTTGTAAGTCTAGATTTTCGAATCCGACGCAAAAATGATAGTTAATTGTAACGTTCATGGCATCCTAATGCCGATGGAACTCTCAAATTGCGTCGAGATTCAATACATCGGCCTCCAGCGGACTTGTCTCCAAGGGGATATTGCTGTCTCGAGCACCGTATGAACTTCTCCTGTGAGTAGATTTTCGAATCCGACGCATAAATGATAGTTAATTGTAACGTTCAAGGCCTTCTAATGACGATGGGACACTCATTTTGCGTCGCGATCCAATACATCGTCCTCCAACCGACTTGTCTCCAAGGGTCAATAGCTGCCTCGGGCACCGTATGGTCGTTACCCTGTGAGTTTAGATTATCGAATCCGACGCAAAAATGATAGTTAATTGTAACGTTCAGGCCTTGTAATGACGATGGAACACTCAAATTGCGTCGAGATCAACACATCGGCCTCCAGCCGACTTGTCTCCAACGGTCTATTGCTGCCTCGGGCACCTTATGGTCGTTCTCCTGTGAGTTTAGATTTTCGAATCCGACGAAAAACTGATAGTTAATTGTACATTCAGGGCCTCCTAAAGACGATGGAACACTCATTTTGCGTCGCGATCGAATACATCGTCCTCCAACCGACTTGTCTCCAAGGGTCAATAGCTGCCTCGGGCACCGTATGGTCGTTCCCCTGTGAGTTTAGATTATCGAATCCGACGCAAAAATGATAGTTAATTGTAACGTTTAGGGCCTCCTAATGACGATGGGACACTCAAATTGCGTCGAGATTCAATACATCGTCCTCCAGCCGACTTGTCTCCAAGGTTATATTGCTGTCTCGGGCACAATATGATCCTTCTCCTGTGAGTCTAGATTTCGAATCCGACGAAAAACTGATAGTTAATTGTAACATTCAGGGCCTCCTAATGACCATGGAACACTCAAATTGCGTAGAGATTCAATACATCGGCCTCCAGCCGACTTGTCTCCAAGGGTCTATTGCTGCCTCGGGCACCTTATGGTCGTTCTCCTGTGAGTCTAGATTTTCGAATCCGACGCAAAAATGATAGTTAATTGTAACGTTCAGGGCCTCCTAATACCGATGGAACACTCAAATTGTGTCGAGATTCAATACATCGGCCTCCAGCCGAATTGTCTCCAAGGGTCTATTGTTGCCTCGGGCACCTTATGGTCGTTGTCCTGTGAGTCTAGATTTTCGAATCCGACGCAAAAATGATAGTTAATTGTAACGTTCAGGGCCTTGGAATTACGATGGAACACTCAAATTGCGTCGAGATTCAATACATCGGCCACCAGCCGACTTGTCTCCAAGGGGATATCGCTGCCTAGGGCACCACATAGTCCTTCTCCTGTGAGTCTACATTTTCGAATCCGACGCAAAAATGATAGTGAATTGTAACGTTCAGCGCCTCCTAATGACGATAGAAGACTCAAATTGCGTCGCGATCCAATACATCGTCC
>NW_025726162.1:0-125749 GCF_021461395.2 Schistocerca americana | reverse complement strand
CATACGTGTTGCAGCGTGCGTACCACCGGAACACGCAGTGGCGGAGCCAAAGACTGTGTTGTCGAGGTCGAGTGCGAGTGGGAAGAGAGGCAGCGTCGGCACGGAGATGCAAGCGAGCGCGAGACGCACGGGGGCTGCGGCGTGGCGCGTTTGCGGTCGGCGCCTTTGGTGGCAACGGCCGGGACAAGCAGCGGTGTATGGTGTGGTGCGGGGCGGACAGGGCGGCGGTGGACGGGGAGGAGGCGGCGCGACGACGGCATGGGGGCGAAAACGGGACGGGGGACGGGGGACGGCGGATGTTGAGAGGCGTCACGCGCGGACAGGACACAGACACAGAGACACACAGATTGGAAAGGGAGGGTGCGCGGTAGTAGTTGGGAATGTGCGTACCGTGCGGGATGGGAGTGGGCGAGGAACACGGTCGTGGCCCCTGTTTTGGGTGCGTGTGATGACGTCGGTGTGTTGTGGGAAGGGAAGGTGCTGTGGCGGCGGCGCGTAATGGGCGTAGCCGAAAAGAGAAAGGAACGTGGGCAGTGTGTTGGCAAGCGTCGGTTCGACTGCGACGTTGATGGGCAGGGCAGGGCAAGGTTAATGGTGGTAGGAGTAGGCGTGTGGGCGCAAAAAATCTGCCGCTGCAGGCGGTGCCGTAACCGCCATGGCGGGAAGGAGAGAGGGCCAAAGAAAGAAAGAAAGAAGAAAAAAAAAAAAAAAAAAAAAGGAGGGGGGGGGGGGGGGGGCGAAAGTGGAGAGGCGGTGGTGTGAGAAGGGCGGGGGCGGAAGGAAGGCAGGAAGGACAAGAGGCGAGGCGACGGCTTGCTTTGTGTATCGGTCGGTCTCTGGCTATGCTTCGTTTTCTGCAGCAGGGTCGGTGCGCGGCGTGGCTCGCGGCAGTGGGAACGCCTGGTGGCTGGACGGCCAGCAATGCGGTTGGATGGGCGGCCACAGCACCGCACCTGTGCCCGAGGAGGAGACGCTGGCGGCGGGCCCTGAGGTGAGGCCGGCTCGGCTGGGGCTGTGGATGTGTAGGTGTGGCGCCGCTGCTGCAACAACGAGTAAAACGCGAGAAGAAGGGATGGCGGTAGAGAGGAAAAAAAAAAATATAAAAGGTCGTGTTGTGTTGATGCGCAGGCAGACGCGTACAGAGAGACGAGCCCGGTCTGCAGCAGGGTGTGGCCGTGCCGAGTGCAGAGCAGCGGCGGCTCGGTTCGGTTCGGCCCGGCCCGGCGGGCCGCGCTGTTGTCGCGGACGTGAGCGCCCCCTGGCGGGTGGCCGGAGGCGGCGCGGCGTGTTGGACGTGTGGCTGGTGGCAGTGCACAATTTGCGAGTGGCTGGCGGTGTGGTGTGGCGGTTGGCGCGTCGGGCGGCGGAGAGGTATGTGTTGCGGGCGCCCTTTGCTGCGCTGCGTCGTTGCGTGTGCCGTACAGGGCGGGCGCTTGTCGACTGTGTGGCGAATTGGCGTGAAACGGCTGCCGAGAGGTGTGTGGTAGCGAGCCGGTCGGTGGTGTCAGTGCGAAGGGGAATGTGCGTGCGTTTGGCGGTTTCGGGTGTGCTTTTTGCGGCGTGAGAGTGGGAATTAGTGGGGCCGGCTGTTGTGTTGGTTCCTTGTGTCTTGTGTCGCGTAGCGTGATGGCAACGTGGAAGGACGCCGGTTTCGTTTCGAGCCTTGCGTGTGGTTGTCGACGTTGACTGGTTGGCGTGTGCCGATGCACGTGCATGTGTGGGTCGCGAGTGCGTTTTTGGCTGGCTGTGTGTGTGTGTGTGTGTGTGTGTTTTGGGGGGGGGGAAGGGGGAGGCGGTGGTGAAAGTGCAGTCGTTGCCACGGGCGTCGTCGGGTGGGGCTGGCTGGGGCTGTGCGTCGTGGCGGAAAGGTGGTAGGTTGCGGGAAGCGAGCCCGTCGTTGACGGTGTCGCGTGAGTTGTGAATCGAGTGGGGCGCGGGGCGCGGGACAGGAGCAGCGTGCCGCTGCGTCGTGGTCGTCAGCAGAGGCTGTGCGTGTGCTTGTCCTTTTTGTGGGCGGTTCGTGCGAGGCGTTTTTGTTTTGTGTTGCCCTAGTTGTTAGTTTATTTTGTTTGTGTTTGTTATTTTGAGACGACGACTGGTTGGTGGCGTGCGCGCGAAGTGGCGGGTGTGCGCTTCCCGTGTCGTTTGTGTTGTTTGGTTTTTTTGTTTTTGTGTGTTTTTTTTTGCACTGGGCCCCGGTGGGTGGGTGCGTGTGTGTCGATTGCCGGCTGGCGAAAGGTGCGCCATCGGCGGGGTGGGTCGCCGGCACAAGTAGAGGCGGCGGCGTTGTTGCTGTTGTTGTGTGGTGTTTGTTTTGTTCGGCTGTGTCGGCGAGCTGTGTTGCGGTGCGTGTGAATGGTGGTGCAAAAGTGCTGGCGTTGGGGCTGCGACTGCGACGGCGGCGAGCCGCGGGCGCGCCATTGATAGTGATGTTGTGAACAGCGGCTGTGTACGGTAGTGGTGTTGTTGTAGCACGACGTGCATCCGGGCCGGCGCGGAAAGCGCAGTTGCGGGCGGTTGCCCTTCGGTGCCAGCCCATGTCGCGTGAGCGGCGGGTTGCTCTGGTGTCGACACGTGGTGCTCTGGGTTGTTGTGTGGTGCCCTTTGGCCGGTGGGGGTGGTTCGCGTGTGTCTCGTTCGCGCTCGGTGTCTGGTCGTGGTCGTGCTGCTCCCCCGTCTGTCGGCGGTTTCCGACGTCGTCTGTACGTTTTTGTTCGTTTGCGGCGTGCCTGCCGACGTCGTCCCGTCGCGACCTTTCAACCGAAAGTGTGGCGCCCGAAGGTGAACGAACGTAACCCTGACCTCGGCGCTTTACGCTGAGCCGAGCGAACCGAACCTAACCTGTGGTGTGGCGAGGTGAGCTCAGCCTGTGAGCCCCTAACGTCTACGTAAGGTAAGCTGTCCGGCTCACGCCTCACGTTTGAACGCTTTTTTAACCTACGTTTGACGCTTCTTAACCTAGCACTGACCCCTTAACCTAACGTGTAACCTAACCTAACCTAACCTAACCTAACCTCTGACGCCTGACGTGTTTGAATGCTTAACCTAAGTTTGACGCTTAACCTAACCCAAGTCCCCTTAACCTAACCCACGTCCACCTAACCTAACCTAACCTAACGTAGACGTGTAAACGTAATGTGTAACGCGTAACGTGTAAGGTCGGCTGTCGTGTGTGCTTGACGGCAGATTGGGTTGGTCTGTAGATTCGGATTGCGGTTTGCCTCGGTCGAGGGGTTGGGTCGGAAGCGGCGAGGGGCGGCGGCGCCTGTTGCGCAGGCGGCGTCCGTTTGCGGCGGGCAATTGTTGAGAAACGGCTGTGAATGTTGGCGGGCGAGAGGAGGAGGACGGCGCGCGATGTGGCCCGACGGCTGCGGGCCGATCGGGAAACGGCGGGAGGGCGACGGAAGGCGATGGGGCGGCGGAGGCGCGTTTGCACGGCCGTCATCGCCGCACGCCTCGGCTTGTGTGGCTGTGGCGCCGGCCGCGCTGGCCGGGCTGCCGCGGCGACGGTGTGGGAGTTTTGCCGAAGGTTTGGCCATTGTGGCGGGTCGTCGGCTGGGGCTGTGGGGGCGGCATTTGGGCGGGGGCGGCGATTCTCGGCGGGCCGACCCAGGCTGTAGCGCGCGGTAGCTGCAGTTTGGCCGTGGTTTGCGGCGCTGCCGTGGCGACTGGTTGGCGACTGTGGTGTGGCTGTGTGTAGCCCCATCCTCGGTGGTTTGAAAGGCGCGGGCGGTTGTGGCGCAGGTTTGGGGCTGCTCCGCACAGGCTGTCGGACGTTGGGCGGTAGCAAGCGCGGGAGGCGCGGCGCGGCGGCGCGCAGAGTGGCGGCCGCTCTCTCGGCCGTCCGCGCCCGCCCGCGACACTGGCTGGGCCTTGTGATTCTCTGCTCTGCTGCTGTGCTGTGCTTGCGTGCCTGCCGTCCCGCTCGCTCTCGCTGTGTGTTACGCGCGTCGTCGAAATGGCAGATCAGGCGGCTACGAACGAGACTGCTGCGGCACCCGCCGCCACCGGCACTACGAAGAAGGCCAAGTCTGCGTCGTCTGCGAAGAAGCCGCGCGCCAAGCCTGCGCACCCGCGCACCTCTGAGATGGTGACGGCCGCCATCAAGAGTCTGAAGGAGCGCGGCGGGTCGTCGCTGCAGGCGATCAAGAAGTACATAGCCGCGCACTACAAGCTGGACGCGGAGAAGCTGGCGCCGTTTATCAAGAAGTACCTCAAGTCGGCCGTCGTGGCGGGCGAGCTGGTGCAGACGAAGGGGAAGGGCGCGTCCGGCTCGTTCAAGCTTGCCGGCGCCGGCGGCGGGGGGGCGGCCGAGGGCGGCAAGGCTCGTGCTGGCGGTGCCAAGAAGAAGCGCGCCGCTCCGGCCAGCAAGGAGAAGAAGGGCGCCCGTGCGGCCGGCGCAAAGAAGGCTGGTGGCGTGAAGGCGGCGACCGGTCGGAAGGCGGGCGCCGCCAAGAAGGCGTCTGCGGCGTCGGCCGCTCCCGCGGGTGCGAAGAAGGCGGCTGCGGCCAAGCCGGCCAAGGCCAAGTCGCCGTCGAAGGCGAAGAAGGCCGCCAAGGTTCCGACGAAGAAGCCGAAGGCGCCGCGCCCGAAGAAGGCGACGACGCCGTCTAAGGCGAAGGCTTCGCCCAAGAAGAAGAAGTAGAGTAGAGGAGAAAGAGATGGGGGAAAGGAAGGGTTTGGCGCTTGACTCCGTCGTCCCCACCCCCCGTCGTCGTCTAGTGGCGCGCAAGAGACGCGCGGCCCAAAAAAAACGGCCCTTCTCAGGGCCATCAAAGCACGTCGGGGAAGGTTTTGATTGTCGTGTTGCGTTTGGTGTGGGTGTCTGTCTGTATGCCCGTGGGGATGCTGTTTGCGTGCCGTGGTGGTTGGATTGCGGGGGTCGGTGGCGGGTGTGGGCGGCGGTAGCGGTAAGCGGTGTTGTTGTTGTTGTTGTTGTTGTTGTTGTCGTGGTTGATTGTCGCCGTGTTTGTGGCGGCGGCCGACGGTTGGTTTTCTGTCACGTTGTTTAGTTTGAATACGTTGGTTGGCTTGCCTGCGTTCGTTCTTCTCGGATGTCTGTCTTGTCGAGTCGTGTCTGGTCTTTGTTTTGTTCCTTTGTGTGTGTGTGTGTTATGTTTTGCAACGGGGGGCACGTTGAGATGCGGAAGGAGTCGGCGGGGATTTCGGTGGCGTGTAGAGCGAGCGAGCGCGTCGGAGTGGAGTGCGGGTTTTTTTTGTTTTCGAAACGAAAGCGGCGGCCGGCCAGCCACCCGTGCGGTGTGACGTCGGCCGTTGGGTATTGTGCGCTTTGAGCGCCGGGGAGGGATGATGTGTGATTGTTGCGCGCTGCTAGCAGGCAGGCAGAGTGAGCGGGTGTGGCGGACGGACGGGAAGTGGTGGTTTTTGTTTTTGGGTTGCGGGGCGAGAGGCAGGCGACCGACAAAGTTTGCTCGCGACGGAGAGATGTTAGTGGCCCTGAAAAGGGCCGTTTTTGTTTGTGCGGTGCGGTGCCGCGGCGCGGTTTAGGCGCGCTCGCCGCGGATGCGGCGCGCGAGCTGGATGTCCTTGGGCATGATGGTGACGCGCTTGGCGTGGATTGCGCACAGGTTGGTGTCTTCGAAGAGGCCGACGAGGTAGGCCTCGCTGGCCTCCTGCAGGGCCATGACTGCGGAGCTCTGGAAGCGCAGGTCGGTCTTGAAGTCCTGGGCGATCTCGCGCACTAGGCGCTGGAATGGCAGCTTGCGGATGAGCAGCTCTGTGCTCTTCTGGTAGCGCCTGATTTCTCGCAGGGCGACGGTGCCCGGCCTGTAGCGGTGGGGCTTCTTGACGCCTCCGGTGGCGGGCGCGCTCTTCCTCGCCGCCTTGGTGGCGAGCTGTTTGCGCGGCGCCTTTCCGCCGGTGGACTTGCGGGCCGTTTGCTTTGTGCGGGCCATGGCGGTAGCGGTAGCGGAGCGGCGTGCGTGGAGGTTAGGTGTGGCGCGGCGTCCGGTGCTGCCTTGACAACGGGCCCGCGCGCCTCCGTGCTGCGCTTATATGCCCTCGGTTGCGCGTGGTGGGGGGAGGGCGGGCCAGAGTCTATATAGGGGGGCGGCGGGCGCGCTGGGCGCAGACCGTAGCCGACTCGCCAGCCGCTGCAGCCGCTGTTTGTGCACGTTTTGCTTTGCCCGAGGAAGGAAGGATGACAGGCCGCGGCAAGGGAGGAAAGGGGCTCGGCAAGGGTGGCGCCAAGCGGCACCGCAAGGTGTTGCGCGACAACATCCAGGGCATCACGAAGCCCGCCATCCGCCGCCTGGCTCGCAGGGGCGGCGTGAAGCGCATCTCTGGTCTGATCTACGAGGAGACCCGCGGGGTGCTGAAGGTGTTCCTGGAGAACGTGATCCGCGACGCGGTGACGTACACTGAGCACGCCAAGCGCAAGACTGTGACGGCCATGGACGTGGTGTACGCCCTGAAGAGGCAGGGGCGCACCCTGTACGGTTTCGGCGGTTAGGCTGCGTCGCAGCGGGCGCTGGCCTTCCCGCGGCCGTGCTTGTGGGTGGGAGAGACTAGAAAACGGCCCTTTTCAGGGCCACCACACTGTTCGGAAGTTGAAAAGTGCGAAAGAGTCTGTGTTGTTGCTGCGTGTGTGCGCTGTGTTGTTTGTTTGTTTCTTTCTTTCTTTCCGTTTGAGCG
The DNA here is from genome assembly GCF_021461395.2 of Schistocerca americana. Classification (NCBI taxonomy): domain Eukaryota; kingdom Metazoa; phylum Arthropoda; class Insecta; order Orthoptera; family Acrididae; genus Schistocerca; species Schistocerca americana. Next base: position 119,095 of record NW_025726162.1, on the reverse strand, counting down.
ACGTGATGTGACTGGGAGGGGAGAAGGAAAGGAAACGTGTCATGTGGCTGGCTGTGTGTGGAGCTGCTTCGTTTGTGTGTCTTTGTATCGATCGCGACGGAGATGGCGGGCTGTGTGTTGTTGTGCGAGAGGCGGTGATTATTTGCTTGCGTGGTTTGGCTCTGTGTGTTTGTTTGCGGCGGCGTTGGGGTTTCCGAGGCAAGGCGTGTGGGCATAGGCGGCCGGATCAGCTGTTTCGTTCGTGTCGACGGCCGTTGCGCGCGGGAGTGGAGGGCGGTGTGTCGACACGCCTCCCTTTAACAATGGTCATTATTGCTGCCGTTGTCGGTTTGGAAGGCGACTGCGACCGTGCAAAATGTGTGTGTGTGTGTGTGTGTGTTGGGCCACACGGGCTGTGTGGGCGACAAGATGGCGGACGTGCGCCGGCGGCGGCTGTGCTGTGACAGTGCAAAGTTAAAACAAAACAAGGTGCGGCGAGGACGACTGCAATTTTGCTTTGGACGTAGGTTTGTGTGGTGGCCCTGAAAAGGGCCGATTGTTGTGGGCCGAGCCGGCAAAGCGCGTTGCGTGCAGGGGAGCACGCGGCGCTGCGATTGCCTGGCCTCCTTTAGGCCTTCTTCTCGGTCTTCTTTGGCAGCAGGACGGCCTGGATGTTGGGCAGGACACCACCCTGTGCGATGGTGACGCCCGACAGGAGCTTGTTGAGCTCCTCGTCGTTGCGGATGGCAAGCTGCAGGTGGCGCGGGATGATGCGCGTCTTCTTGTTGTCGCGGGCCGCGTTTCCGGCCAGCTCGAGCACCTCAGCCGCGAGGTACTCCATGACGGCGGCGAGGTAGACGGGCGCCCCGGCGCCGACGCGCTCTGCGTAGTTTCCCTTGCGCAGGAGGCGGTGGATTCTGCCGACCGGGAACTGGAGCCCAGCCCTGCTTGAGCGGGACTTTGACTTGCCCTTGACTTTGCCTCCCTTTCCGCGTCCGGACATGGCGATGGGCTAGCGACGGTGCACACGAAACGGAAACGAAAACGACCGGTGCGAGCGGCAGCGAGTCGAGCAGCGGAGTGCGTGCCGGCGCAGCCGGGGTGGGGGTGCTTTATGGGCTCGGGTGCGGCGGCCGGTTGCGCGCGCGCCCCATTGGTCGGCGGCCGCAACAGGGCGAGCTGGTAAAGGTGCGGCGGCGGCTGGCGGCGGGTGCCACTGTGTGGGGAGACGCTGACTAGAGCGGAGCGCTTGCTACTGGTGTTGCTGCTGCCGTACGTTGGTTCGAGATGCCGCCCAAGACTAGCGGGAAGGCCGCCAAGAAGGCTGGCAAGGCGCAGAAGAACATTTCGAAGGGCGACAAGAAGAAGAAGCGCAAGAGGAAGGAGAGCTATGCCATCTACATCTACAAGGTGCTGAAGCAGGTGCACCCTGACACGGGCATCTCGTCGAAGGCGATGAGCATCATGAACAGCTTCGTGAACGACATTTTCGAGCGCATTGCGGCCGAGGCTTCTCGCCTGGCGCACTACAACAAGCGCTCGACCATCACGTCCCGCGAGATCCAGACCGCTGTGCGGCTGTTGCTGCCTGGCGAGCTGGCCAAGCACGCCGTGAGCGAGGGCACGAAGGCGGTGACCAAGTACACGAGCTCCAAGTAAGGAGGTGGCTCTGGAATGGAAGGAAGGATGGAGAAGGCTCCTCCGTTGCGAGAGCGGCAAAACGGCCCTTTTCAGGGCCACCAACTTGCCTTTTGCGGGAAGGGCGGAATTGTTGTTGTTGTTTGTGTGGACGGCTGTGATGTATGTGTGCATTTTGATTGTGGGTGGGGGGGCGCGTCAAAGCGTGTTGCGCGGGGTACGGCCACGAGGTTGGTCGCCGTGGCGTGGAATGGTGGCACGCCTCGTTGGCGTGGTTTTTGACCCATTGGTGTTGTTGGGGTGTGTGTGTTACCCGTCTGCGAGGGGGGACAGTGCGATCGGCGACTTTTGTGTCACCGTAACGACGGCCGTTTGCGGGTTTGTTTTTTTTGCACATCATACATGGCGAGGGTGAAATGTGAAGTGTTTTTGTTTGGTTTTTTTTGCCGCCCACTATTCCCTTTGCTGTACGCCGAGTTTGACAATGGTGCGACGTAACTGCAGCGTGGAGGTGTGTGAGTGACGTTGAAATGAACGTGCCATTAAGACGCATTGTTGTTGTATTGTACTGTACGTGTACGGCGACACGCACGATGATGTACCATTCGACTCTGATGTTTGATAGCCGTGTCTGACTGATTGCGTACGACGCACGCACACCGATGTCGTCATTCAAGATGCACGCTAGACGACGACGGCGGCGGCGGCGGTCGTTTGTTTGGCGAATGTCTGTACACGTGTTTGTCTGTGTCCATCCGGTATGTATTTGTTTGTTTGAAAGTGTTTTGTGTGTCGGTGACGTGGTCCGATCCGTCGCCCCCTGAGTAACTGTCGATCGGCGCGATAGACCGGCGTCACGCAACTGAACCCGAAGTCTTGGGCACACCCGTCATACTGTTGTACACCGTCGCGCTGAGAACGGTAACGAAAGGTTGACTTTGATCGGTCGGAATGTCTGGGCAGAACGTGAGGAATGAGGCAAGAGTGCAAGGAGGGGGGGCAAAAGAGAGAGGAAGGGAAAAAGGGGAGAAACGCATTCGTAGAGCAACGGAACGTTCCCGTGTCGGAGGCGTATTGGAGCCGCACTGAAATGCGTTTAACGGCGGCGCGGCTGCAAGTGTCTGCCGTGGTGAACGTTACCTTTGACGGCTGCATTGGGCTTTGCCTTTGCTTTTGCTTTCGCTTTCGCTTTCGCGTTCGCTTTCGCTTTCCCGGATGTACGTAACGTTTGTTGATATGGTTCTGAGGAAGAGTGTATGACAGTGCCGTGCCGTCCATGTTCGTGTGCCCTCCCATTGTGTGTATGCTATTGTCTGTGTACTTGAATGATGTATGTAGGTGTTAGTGGACATGTTTTACCAGTGGGGGGAAATGGATCGTCGATAGTTGCCGTCACTCTGTCACGGTCGAGATGACGCACCCTCCGTACAGAAAGGTGTCGAGAAAGTGAGTGTGTGTGTGTGTGTGTGTGTGTGTGTGTGTGTGCGTGCGTCCGTGAATTGGCAGTGTTTGGAGGTGGGCGTGCCCTGGATGTGGCTGTTCGTTAGGCGGTAGTGTTGTGTGGACAGGGGAGGGGCATGCGTAACGCTGCTGGCATGGCATTTCGGGAGATGGGAGGGGGCAAACGAGGAAACGAGGAGCGGCGGCCAAAGACGGGACGGGGAGGGGCGCGGGGTGTGGGTGGCTTGCGCCTGTGCTCGGCGTTGTGGTTTGTGCAAAAGAGGAGGAGAAAAACAATGTGAGTTGCCAGGGAGGGGAGCGGTGTTGTGTTGTGGTTGTCGTGGTGTAGCCGCAGACGCGGCTGTCAGTGAACGTGGCGAGACGGACGGATGCGCGGAGGGGCGGGGGCGGCGCATTTCGCCGGTGCCGTGCCGTGCCGTGCCGTGCCATGCCGTGCCATGCCTGAAAGCCGCGTGGTCGCTGTGTTGTTGGTGGCGTGGGGGCGAGGAGAGTACCGTACGGGTGTGCTTGTGCGCCGGAAATGGCACACTGCGCCCGCCCGTCTTGGAGGCTGATGGCTGTGGTGTGGAAATGGGGCGCGGTGATGTTGAAGCAGTTGAAGAACAGAAAAGAAACCAAGAAAACGGAAGGCGTGATGCGGCGGTGGTGGTGAGAGCGGGAAAAACAAAACAAAAAAAAAGAAGGAAAAACAACAAGAAACAAAAAAGAAAACAAAAAGTCTATCAATATTAAAATGTAAATGGAAATGGAAATGGACCCAGGCATAACCTCCCTGCACAAATAGCAGAGAGTCCGATGATAATAAAAATGTGCCAGAATGTTAACGTCCCTACAAAACAAACCCAACGATAATATTAATGAAAGAGTGAACCGTATGTAACATTGCAACAGACATAATGAAACCTGATAAATTGTATAAGGGCAGCAGCGTTGACCTTTGGCCCTGTATTCAGAATAAAAAGAGCCAAAGATCGTTACCCCAATGAAAAAGACACTGAAACACGTATGTAACATAGTAGCGATGGCGAGACATTGTAGCATCTGTGACCAGAGAGTTTGCGCTGGACTGCGCGAGTGTTGCGAGCGGTTCTCAGTCAGTCAGTCAGTCAGTCAGTAGTCGTCGCGTGCAGTACGCTAATAGTCGTCATGCAGAGCGGTCGGTCAGTAGTAGCAGCCGAGTGCGGTTGTTGTGATGTAGGCGGTCGGCAACACTGGTCAAGATGGTGAATAAGGTATACTGTTAATTAATATAATCATTAGATAATGAAAAATTGTATTTATTGTAATTATTCTCCAACAAGTTCCCCAATAATAATTTTTATTTCAAAAGCATTTTTCAAACATTTAATTTTTTATTGAACTAAAGAGTTCGTTGCACTTCACATTTCATTCCACTTCTTTGAAGAAAAATGTCACTAAAATCACAAAAAAAAAGAGAGAATATTATTATTTGCAATGCAGTTCCTCCAAGCGCTGCGCAACAACCAGAGCAGAAATGTGACATCCATTTATTCGGAGGTAAGACTTTAATTCTGATTGTTTTGCACAGGGCCAAAGACCGATATTTCGGTTTAATTGAAGTTTCTTGTCACTGAACGGACTTTTTTAAATGTTGTGTGAAGACTTTATATTTGAGTCAGATTGCGAATTTCACATTTTTGTTGCCATTTTCAATACCTCTCATTGTGGGCGAGGTTACAATTAGCGCAATGTCCATTAGCATCCGTAAATAACATTGTCCATTATTTTAAATTTTGCTGGGAGGTTACAACACACACACAAAAGAAAAAAAAACAAAAAAAAAATTGCATTTATATCCGCTCCTCAATTGTAGATACCCCTTACACAGCTGTGTGCAATGAATGAGTGCTGGCTGGTAATTAATTGCACTCCTTGGAGGGAAATGCCATAGGACGTAGTCTTTAAAAAGTGAATGTTTTTCGTTAAGAGACAAAAGTTACTTTAGAAAAACAGTAATAGTGGGGCTTTTGTTGTTGAACAAAATAAGTACAATGAACATACGTTATCAGATTTGCGCAATGCAGCGTCACACCACCTTTTTGATTATAACACAATATACTATACATCGTCCCGAACCGTGACCAGAGTCGCGAGACGAGCAGAGCACGCCGCCGACGCCCGCTCAGTACAACCGTCCACCCGCTACTACTGTCGACCGACTACTACCTCTCCCGACTCGCGCTACAATATATATAACAACTGTTCCTGGCGACCCGGTGCGTGCCACTACTGTCGTCTGGCGCGGTCCAAGCGCCGACTAGCAGCGATAAAGAACTCTCTGGTCAGACAGAGATGCTGTCATGCCTCGCCATCGCTCTGGTAATGAATACATACGTGTTGCAGCGTGCGTACCACCGGAACACGCAGTGGCGGAGCCAAAGACTGTGTTGTCGAGGTCGAGTGCGAGTGGGAAGAGAGGCAGCGTCGGCACGGAGATGCAAGCGAGCGCGAGACGCACGGGGGCTGCGGCGTGGCGCGTTTGCGGTCGGCGCCTTTGGTGGCAACGGCCGGGACAAGCAGCGGTGTATGGTGTGGTGCGGGGCGGACAGGGGCGGCGGTGGACGGGGAGGAGGCGGCGCGACGACGGCATGGGGGCGAAAACGGGACGGGGGACGGGGGACGGCGGATGTTGAGAGGCGTCACGCGCGGACAGGACACAGACACAGAGACACACAGATTGGAAAGGGAGGGTGCGCGGTAGTAGTTGGGAATGTGCGTACCGTGCGGGATGGGAGTGGGCGAGGAACACGGTCGTGGCCCCTGTTTTGGGTGCGTGTGATGACGTCGGTGTGTTGTGGGAAGGGAAGGTGCTGTGGCGGCGGCGCGTAATGGGCGTAGGCCGAAAAGAGAAAGGAACGTGGGCAGTGTGTTGGCAAGCGTCGGTTCGACTGCGACGTTGATGGGCAGGGCAGGGCAAGGTTAATGGTGGTAGGAGTAGGCGTGTGGGCGCAAAAAATCTGCCGCTGCAGGCGGTGCCGTAACCGCCATGGCGGGAAGGAGAGAGGGCCAAAGAAAGAAAGAAAGAAGAAAAAAAAAAAAAAAAAAAAAAGGAGGGGGGGGGGGGGGGGGCGAAAGTGGAGAGGCGGTGGTGTGAGAAGGGCGGGGGCGGAAGGAAGGCAGGAAGGACAAGAGGCGAGGCGACGGCTTGCTTTGTGTATCGGTCGGTCTCTGGCTATGCTTCGTTTTCTGCAGCAGGGTCGGTGCGCGGCGTGGCTCGCGGCAGTGGGAACGCCTGGTGGCTGGACGGCCAGCAATGCGGTTGGATGGGCGGCCACAGCACCGCACCTGTGCCCGAGGAGGAGACGCTGGCGGCGGGCCCTGAGGTGAGGCCGGCTCGGCTGGGGCTGTGGATGTGTAGGTGTGGCGCCGCTGCTGCAACAACGAGTAAAACGCGAGAAGAAGGGATGGCGGTAGAGAGGAAAAAAAAAAATATAAAAGGTCGTGTTGTGTTGATGCGCAGGCAGACGCGTACAGAGAGACGAGCCCGGTCTGCAGCAGGGTGTGGCCGTGCCGAGTGCAGAGCAGCGGCGGCTCGGTTCGGTTCGGCCCGGCCCGGCGGGCCGCGCTGTTGTCGCGGACGTGAGCGCCCCCTGGCGGGTGGCCGGAGGCGGCGCGGCGTGTTGGACGTGTGGCTGGTGGCAGTGCACAATTTGCGAGTGGCTGGCGGTGTGGTGTGGCGGTTGGCGCGTCGGGCGGCGGAGAGGTATGTGTTGCGGGCGCCCTTTGCTGCGCTGCGTCGTTGCGTGTGCCGTACAGGGCGGGCGCTTGTCGACTGTGTGGCGAATTGGCGTGAAACGGCTGCCGAGAGGTGTGTGGTAGCGAGCCGGTCGGTGGTGTCAGTGCGAAGGGGAATGTGCGTGCGTTTGGCGGTTTCGGTGTGCTTTTTGCGGCGTGAGAGTGGGAATTAGTGGGGCCGGCTGTTGTGTTGGTTCCTTGTGTCTTGTGTCGCGTAGCGTGATGGCAACGTGGAAGGACGCCGGTTTCGTTTCGAGCCTTGCGTGTGGTTGTCGACGTTGACTGGTTGGCGTGTGCCGATGCACGTGCATGTGTGGGTCGCGAGTGCGTTTTTGGCTGGCTGTGTGTGTGTGTGTGTGTGTTTTGGGGGGGGGGAAGGGGGAGGCGGTGGTGAAAGTGCAGTCGTTGCCACGGGCGTCGTCGGGTGGGGCTGGCTGGGGCTGTGCGTCGTGGCGGAAAGGTGGTAGGTTGCGGGAAGCGAGCCCGTCGTTGACGGTGTCGCGTGAGTTGTGAATCGAGTGGGGCGCGGGGCGCGGGACAGGAGCAGCGTGCCGCTGCGTCGTGGTCGTCAGCAGAGGCTGTGCGTGTGCTTGTCCTTTTTGTGGGCGGTTCGTGCGAGGCGTTTTTGTTTTGTGTTGCCCTAGTTGTTAGTTTATTTTGTTTGTGTTTGTTATTTTGAGACGACGACTGGTTGGTGGCGTGCGCGCGAAGTGGCGGTGTGCGCTTCCCGTGTCGTTTGTGTTGTTTGGTTTTTTTGTTTTTGTGTGTTTTTTTTTGCACTGGGCCCCGGTGGGTGGGTGCGTGTGTGTCGATTGCCGGCTGGCGAAAGGTGCGCCATCGGCGGGGTGGGTCGCCGGCACAAGTAGAGGCGGCGGCGTTGTTGCTGTTGTTGTGTGGTGTTTGTTTTGTTCGGCTGTGTCGGCGAGCTGTGTTGCGGTGCGTGTGAATGGTGGTGCAAAAGTGCTGGCGTTGGGGCTGCGACTGCGACGGCGGCGAGCCGCGGGCGCGCCATTGATAGTGATGTTGTGAACAGCGGCTGTGTACGGTAGTGGTGTTGTTGTAGCACGACGTGCATCCGGGCCGGCGCGGAAAGCGCAGTTGCGGGCGGTTGCCCTTCGGTGCCAGCCCATGTCGCGTGAGCGGCGGGTTGCTCTGGTGTCGACACGTGGTGCTCTGGGTTGTTGTGTGGTGCCCTTTGGCCGGTGGGGGTGGTTCGCGTGTGTCTCGTTCGCGCTCGGTGTCTGGTCGTGGTCGTGCTGCTCCCCCGTCTGTCGGCGGTTTCCGACGTCGTCTGTACGTTTTTGTTCGTTTGCGGCGTGCCTGCCGACGTCGTCCCGTCGCGACCTTTCAACCGAAAGTGTGGCGCCCGAAGGTGAACGAACGTAACCCTGACCTCGGCGCTTTACGCTGAGCCGAGCGAACCGAACCTAACCTGTGGTGTGGCGAGGTGAGCTCAGCCTGTGAGCCCCTAACGTCTACGTAAGGTAAGCTGTCCGGCTCACGCCTCACGTTTGAACGCTTTTTTAACCTACGTTTGACGCTTCTTAACCTAGCACTGACCCCTTAACCTAACGTGTAACCTAACCTAACCTAACCTAACCTCTGACGCCTGACGTGTTTGAATGCTTAACCTAAGTTTGACGCTTAACCTAACCCAAGTCCCCTTAACCTAACCCACGTCCACCTAACCTAACCTAACCTAACGTAGACGTGTAAACGTAATGTGTAACGCGTAACGTGTAAGGTCGGCTGTCGTGTGTGCTTGACGGCAGATTGGGTTGGTCTGTAGATTCGGATTGCGGTTTGCCTCGGTCGAGGGGTTGGGTCGGAAGCGGCGAGGGGCGGCGGCGCCTGTTGCGCAGGCGGCGTCCGTTTGCGGCGGGCAATTGTTGAGAAACGGCTGTGAATGTTGGCGGGCGAGAGGAGGAGGACGGCGCGCGATGTGGCCCGACGGCTGCGGGCCGATCGGGAAACGGCGGGAGGGCGACGGAAGGCGATGGGGCGGCGGAGGCGCGTTTGCACGGCCGTCATCGCCGCACGCCTCGGCTTGTGTGGCTGTGGCGCCGGCCGCGCTGGCCGGGCTGCCGCGGCGACGGTGTGGGAGTTTTGCCGAAGGTTTGGCCATTGTGGCGGGTCGTCGGCTGGGGCTGTGGGGGCGGCATTTGGGCGGGGGCGGCGATTCTCGGCGGGCCGACCCAGGCTGTAGCGCGCGGTAGCTGCAGTTTGGCCGTGGTTTGCGGCGCTGCCGTGGCGACTGGTTGGCGACTGTGGTGTGGCTGTGTGTAGCCCCATCCTCGGTGGTTTGAAAGGCGCGGGCGGTTGTGGCGCAGGTTTGGGGCTGCTCCGCACAGGCTGTCGGACGTTGGGCGGTAGCAAGCGCGGGAGGCGCGGCGCGGCGGCGCGCAGAGTGGCGGCCGCTCTCTCGGCCGTCCGCGCCCGCCCGCGACACTGGCTGGGCCTTGTGATTCTCTGCTCTGCTGCTGTGCTGTGCTTGCGTGCCTGCCGTCCCGCTCGCTCTCGCTGTGTGTTACGCGCGTCGTCGAAATGGCAGATCAGGCGGCTACGAACGAGACTGCTGCGGCACCCGCCGCCACCGGCACTACGAAGAAGGCCAAGTCTGCGTCGTCTGCGAAGAAGCCGCGCGCCAAGCCTGCGCACCCGCGCACCTCTGAGATGGTGACGGCCGCCATCAAGAGTCTGAAGGAGCGCGGCGGGTCGTCGCTGCAGGCGATCAAGAAGTACATAGCCGCGCACTACAAGCTGGACGCGGAGAAGCTGGCGCCGTTTATCAAGAAGTACCTCAAGTCGGCCGTCGTGGCGGGCGAGCTGGTGCAGACGAAGGGGAAGGGCGCGTCCGGCTCGTTCAAGCTTGCCGGCGCCGGCGGCGGGGGGGCGGCCGAGGGCGGCAAGGCTCGTGCTGGCGGTGCCAAGAAGAAGCGCGCCGCTCCGGCCAGCAAGGAGAAGAAGGGCGCCCGTGCGGCCGGCGCAAAGAAGGCTGGTGGCGTGAAGGCGGCGACCGGTCGGAAGGCGGGCGCCGCCAAGAAGGCGTCTGCGGCGTCGGCCGCTCCCGCGGGTGCGAAGAAGGCGGCTGCGGCCAAGCCGGCCAAGGCCAAGTCGCCGTCGAAGGCGAAGAAGGCCGCCAAGGTTCCGACGAAGAAGCCGAAGGCGCCGCGCCCGAAGAAGGCGACGACGCCGTCTAAGGCGAAGGCTTCGCCCAAGAAGAAGAAGTAGAGTAGAGGAGAAAGAGATGGGGGAAAGGAAGGGTTTGGCGCTTGACTCCGTCGTCCCCACCCCCCGTCGTCGTCTAGTGGCGCGCAAGAGACGCGCGGCCCAAAAAAAACGGCCCTTCTCAGGGCCATCAAAGCACGTCGGGGAAGGTTTTGATTGTCGTGTTGCGTTTGGTGTGGGTGTCTGTCTGTATGCCCGTGGGGATGCTGTTTGCGTGCCGTGGTGGTTGGATTGCGGGGGTCGGTGGCGGGTGTGGGCGGCGGTAGCGGTAAGCGGTGTTGTTGTTGTTGTTGTTGTTGTTGTTGTCGTGGTTGATTGTCGCCGTGTTTGTGGCGGCGGCCGACGGTTGGTTTTCTGTCACGTTGTTTAGTTTGAATACGTTGGTTGGCTTGCCTGCGTTCGTTCTTCTCGGATGTCTGTCTTGTCGAGTCGTGTCTGGTCTTTGTTTTGTTCCTTTGTGTGTGTGTGTGTTATGTTTTGCAACGGGGGGCACGTTGAGATGCGGAAGGAGTCGGCGGGGATTTCGGTGGCGTGTAGAGCGAGCGAGCGCGTCGGAGTGGAGTGCGGGTTTTTTTTGTTTTCGAAACGAAAGCGGCGGCCGGCCAGCCACCCGTGCGGTGTGACGTCGGCCGTTGGGTATTGTGCGCTTTGAGCGCCGGGGAGGGATGATGTGTGATTGTTGCGCGCTGCTAGCAGGCAGGCAGAGTGAGCGGGTGTGGCGGACGGACGGGAAGTGGTGGTTTTTGTTTTTGGGTTGCGGGGCGAGAGGCAGGCGACCGACAAAGTTTGCTCGCGACGGAGAGATGTTAGTGGCCCTGAAAAGGGCCGTTTTTGTTTGTGCGGTGCGGTGCCGCGGCGCGGTTTAGGCGCGCTCGCCGCGGATGCGGCGCGCGAGCTGGATGTCCTTGGGCATGATGGTGACGCGCTTGGCGTGGATTGCGCACAGGTTGGTGTCTTCGAAGAGGCCGACGAGGTAGGCCTCGCTGGCCTCCTGCAGGGCCATGACTGCGGAGCTCTGGAAGCGCAGGTCGGTCTTGAAGTCCTGGGCGATCTCGCGCACTAGGCGCTGGAATGGCAGCTTGCGGATGAGCAGCTCTGTGCTCTTCTGGTAGCGCCTGATTTCTCGCAGGGCGACGGTGCCCGGCCTGTAGCGGTGGGGCTTCTTGACGCCTCCGGTGGCGGGCGCGCTCTTCCTCGCCGCCTTGGTGGCGAGCTGTTTGCGCGGCGCCTTTCCGCCGGTGGACTTGCGGGCCGTTTGCTTTGTGCGGGCCATGGCGGTAGCGGTAGCGGAGCGGCGTGCGTGGAGGTTAGGTGTGGCGCGGCGTCCGGTGCTGCCTTGACAACGGGCCCGCGCGCCTCCGTGCTGCGCTTATATGCCCTCGGTTGCGCGTGGTGGGGGGAGGGCGGGCCAGAGTCTATATAGGGGGGCGGCGGGCGCGCTGGGCGCAGACCGTAGCCGACTCGCCAGCCGCTGCAGCCGCTGTTTGTGCACGTTTTGCTTTGCCCGAGGAAGGAAGGATGACAGGCCGCGGCAAGGGAGGAAAGGGGCTCGGCAAGGGTGGCGCCAAGCGGCACCGCAAGGTGTTGCGCGACAACATCCAGGGCATCACGAAGCCCGCCATCCGCCGCCTGGCTCGCAGGGGCGGCGTGAAGCGCATCTCTGGTCTGATCTACGAGGAGACCCGCGGGGTGCTGAAGGTGTTCCTGGAGAACGTGATCCGCGACGCGGTGACGTACACTGAGCACGCCAAGCGCAAGACTGTGACGGCCATGGACGTGGTGTACGCCCTGAAGAGGCAGGGGCGCACCCTGTACGGTTTCGGCGGTTAGGCTGCGTCGCAGCGGGCGCTGGCCTTCCCGCGGCCGTGCTTGTGGGTGGGAGAGACTAGAAAACGGCCCTTTTCAGGGCCACCACACTGTTCGGAAGTTGAAAAGTGCGAAAGAGTCTGTGTTGTTGCTGCGTGTGTGCGCTGTGTTGTTTGTTTGTTTCTTTCTTTCTTTCCGTTTGAGCGACGTGATGTGACTGGGAGGGGAGAAGGAAAGGAAACGTGTCATGTGGCTGGCTGTGTGTGGAGCTGCTTCGTTTGTGTGTCTTTGTATCGATCGCGACGGAGATGGCGGGCTGTGTGTTGTTGTGCGAGAGGCGGTGATTATTTGCTTGCGTGGTTTGGCTCTGTGTGTTTGTTTGCGGCGGCGTTGGGGTTTCCGAGGCAAGGCGTGTGGGCATAGGCGGCCGGATCAGCTGTTTCGTTCGTGTCGACGGCCGTTGCGCGCGGGAGTGGAGGGCGGTGTGTCGACACGCCTCCCTTTAACAATGGTCATTATTGCTGCCGTTGTCGGTTTGGAAGGCGACTGCGACCGTGCAAAATGTGTGTGTGTGTGTGTGTGTGTTGGGCCACACGGGCTGTGTGGGCGACAAGATGGCGGACGTGCGCCGGCGGCGGCTGTGCTGTGACAGTGCAAAGTTAAAACAAAACAAGGTGCGGCGAGGACGACTGCAATTTTGCTTTGGACGTAGGTTTGTGTGGTGGCCCTGAAAAGGGCCGATTGTTGTGGGCCGAGCCGGCAAAGCGCGTTGCGTGCAGGGGAGCACGCGGCGCTGCGATTGCCTGGCCTCCTTTAGGCCTTCTTCTCGGTCTTCTTTGGCAGCAGGACGGCCTGGATGTTGGGCAGGACACCACCCTGTGCGATGGTGACGCCCGACAGGAGCTTGTTGAGCTCCTCGTCGTTGCGGATGGCAAGCTGCAGGTGGCGCGGGATGATGCGCGTCTTCTTGTTGTCGCGGGCCGCGTTTCCGGCCAGCTCGAGCACCTCAGCCGCGAGGTACTCCATGACGGCGGCGAGGTAGACGGGCGCCCCGGCGCCGACGCGCTCTGCGTAGTTTCCCTTGCGCAGGAGGCGGTGGATTCTGCCGACCGGGAACTGGAGCCCAGCCCTGCTTGAGCGGGACTTTGACTTGCCCTTGACTTTGCCTCCCTTTCCGCGTCCGGACATGGCGATGGGCTAGCGACGGTGCACACGAAACGGAAACGAAAACGACCGGTGCGAGCGGCAGCGAGTCGAGCAGCGGAGTGCGTGCCGGCGCAGCCGCCGTTACTGCATTTGAGCTTCCTCACTTTCGAGGAGAGCGTATGTAATGGAGGGTGTTGTCCTTCTGGACATTTCCTCCTCTATGTTGAGTGGGTAGATGGTCGATGTTTTTTGGTACGTCATTTTATGGTGCAGTGTGTTTAGTGTTTCTGTGCTGCCTTTTCGGCTGTTTTAATTTGTAATCATGAATTTAGGTCGTCTGTGTCTGTCCAGTGATGTGTCATACAGTCCCAGGTTTTTGATAAGTCTATTGTCTGATCTGGCCGAGTTCTCGTAGAAGCTTTCGGCCAGTTCTTTGAATCGCTCATGGAGCGTTGGAATTCCCGCTGCTTCGTGCAGGTCAGCAGTGGGGAAGCGGAAGGGAAGGTGTAATGCCCTTTTAAGTGCACGGTTTTGCACTGCCTGAAGTTTGCGGAGGTGCCAATCCGCCGCGTATCCCCAGACTGGGCAAGCATACTCCATTATTGGTCTTATTAAGGAACAGTACGTTCTAACTCCTATGTCAGCCGCTAGGGTGCTGTGGGTGTTAAGGATAGGATACAACATTTGCATCCTACCACTAGCTTTCCGGCGCAAGTCCCCGATGTGAGCCCTCCAGGTGAGCCTGGTGTCGAGAGTGACTCCAAGATACCTGGCGGTGGGTCGCCATGGAAGCTCTTGGCCGTTCAGCTTGAGCAGTAGCGGCCGACGGGCGGGAGCCCGCTTGCCCAGTTTGCGGGTGATCATGATGGCTTGGGTTTTCTGTTCGTTGAGGGTGATGCGCCACTTTTTAGCCCAGCGGCCGGTCTCGTCCAGCGCTGTTTGCAATCTACGCGTAACCCTGTCTCTGTTCGGGTTACGCGTGAAGAACGCTGTGTCGTCGGCATACTGAGCAGTGTGCACCAGCGGTACGGTCGGGAGGTCGGCAGTGTACAGGTTGTACAGTACCGGGCCCAGTACCGACCCCTGGGGCACACCTGCCCTGATGCGCCGCTTTGTGGAGAGCGACGACTCGATCCTAACGGAGAAGGTCCTTTTGGAGAGATAGCTCGCGAGTAGCTTCACTATCGGACCTGGGAAGCCTTGGGAGTATAGTTTGTAGAGAAGCCCGGTGTGCCAGACAGAGTCAAAGGCAGCGGCTACGTCAAGTAGCACTACCCCGCAGTAACTTTTACGATTGAAGCTTTCGGTAGCTGCTTCGACGACCCTCATTAGTTGCTGGGGCGCGGAGTGTTCCTGCCGGAAACCGAACTGAAAGTCCGGCAGGATTTGTTGTGTGCTGACGTGGTCGAGAATGGGGATGAGTAGCAGGCGTTCGTAAATTTTGCTAAGGGTTGGCAAAAGGCTGATTGGTCGGTGGTTCTGCGGGATAACCGGGTCTTTACCGGGTTTCGCGATCGCGACGACTTCTGCGTGTTTCCAGCACCTTGGAAACTTGCGGGAACGCGTGATCTCGTTGAAGATATTTGCGATGTGGGCTACGGCAGGGGGTGGGAGGTGTTTCACTACTACGTTGTTGAGCTGGTCGTGGCCTGGGGCTCTTTTGTTAGGTAGCGACCTGATTACTCGGTTCACGTCGTCGGGTGTGAAGAGCGGTGTGTTTTCTTCGTCGTCGTCGGCGTCGTCCGCCGCAAGGAATGTGGCGAGCTGACGTCGAACGACGGCTTCATGGTCCCTGTCCTGCGCCTCTGCGGGGCGGAACTGTTTTTCAAAGGCATCTGCCAGGGCATTTGCCTTATCTGCGGTGCTAAAGACAAGTCCGCGCTCGCCGTGCAGAGGTGGCAGTCTGGCGCGTCTTTTGGTGATCTGTTTGGTCGCCTGCCAGAGGCTATTGTCGTCCACGCGGAGGGCCGAAAGTCGCGCCGACCATTGCTGGTTGCGGTGCTCAGTGAGTGCGACCTTGAGCTCTCTTTGTAGGCGGTTCAGTAGCCTCCTAGTTACGGGGTTCTTTGTGAGCTTCCACTCTTTGGCGATCCTATTTTTGTTTCTAATTTGGGCAAGCAGGTGCGGCGGGAGTTGCTTAACAGAGGGAGGGCCGTCCGGTGGCTGTGGTGTGGCCTCCTTTGCTGCTTGCAGGATCGTGCTAGTGAGATCTTTAAGCGCCTGTTCTGCAGAATCTGCAGTTGGAGGCGGGGCCTGGGCAATTGCTGAAGTTACGTCAACTTTGAATTGCTCCCAGTTAGTGCGCTTGTATGAGACGTGTTGTTGCTGGAGAGGTACCCAGTCTCCTATGTCGACCTCGAGAATCACGGGATTGTGATCGGAAGACATTCGGTTAACCGATTGCGCGGTCACAAATCCCGTTATTCTTTTGGTGAGCGCTATGTCGAGGACGTCCGCCCTTCCCCCGTTTCTGGGGAAGTGGGTGGGCTCCTCTGGACCCCATATGTGAAAGTGGTGGGTGCGCGCGAGTCGTTGCAGTTGACGACCAGCTCTGTTTGAGTTTCGCGAGTGCCAGTCTGCATGTTTGGCGTTTAGGTCACCGCCAATGAAGAGTTTTCCTCTGATTTGGCCTAGGGCTGCTATGTCGTCCTCTTCCAGAGTGTAGGAGGGAGGGCGATATGCTGCAACGACAGTGAGGGGCCCTGTGACAGTGGCAATTTCTATTGCCGCTGTTTCTATTTGCCTAGTTGCTGGTGGGTGGACCTGATGATGGGGGATTCCGCGTTTGACGTATGTTGCTACCCCGCCTCCAGCGGTGGGCCGGTCGGTCCTGTAGCAGTTGTAGTTGGGTACCGACACCCTTACACCCGGTTTAAGGTGTGTCTCGGCCACCATACATACGTCTATGTTTTCATCGCGTAGGAACTCGCGGAACTCGTTGTTTTGTCCGACAATGCCGTTTGCGTTGAAGACGCACATTTTGAGTCCTTGGATGTGGGGTCGTCTATCCATCACTGAAGGGAGGATGTCTCTGCTGTGGTCGCATTGTTGTGCGACCCTTGGAGCACCAAATTAATGGCGGTAAGAATTTGGGCGTTCTGTTGCCTGATTTCGTGGAGCAGTTGCGTTAGGAGGCCTAACGTTTGCTCCACGACTCCTGAGGGCCGTAGGGCATTTGCACTCTCTTCAGAAGTGCTGGGCTGAGGGCCTTTTGACGTGCACTCAGCTGCCGCTACTGGCCGCAGACTGGGCTTGGGACTATGGGGGGGGGAGGCTTCCCTGGACGTTTCTCCGTTAGCGGGGATCGGCTGCTGGGCTAAGTGTATGGTAGGTGTCGTTTGTTGGCTCCTGTCAGTGCCTGCCACACTCGCGTAGCTTGCGCCACCTCGCGGTCTCGAGCGGGTTGCTGGACGTGTTTGGCGCGGTTGTGGATTCGCCGGCGCTCTAGAGTTTGTAGGACCGGCGCCACGGTTGGTTTTTGGTGTGGCGGGGGTTTTGGTCCCTTGTGCGCGTAGGCGGTACTCTTTCTGTACTCGGCAGCCTTGGTAGAAGGCGCCGTGTCCAGATTCGCCGCATAGGGCACACTTGCTTTTTGGGTCTCCTCTCTGTAAGGAGCACTCGGAGGTTGGGTGCCCTTCTGCGCATTTCATGCAGCGGGTGGGCATGTCGCAGTGCTTGGCAACGTGCCCTAATCCTTGGCAGTTGTAGCACTGCACATTGCCACTTTTCCTGCGTAGAGGTTCGACTGTGACTGGCACTGACAGGACGTGTGTGACGTGTTTCTGTCTGTTTTGCGGAGTGTCAGGAAGGTTGACTTGATACAGTGGCCATTTGTTGCCACTGTAGACTTCCTTCATGTGGGTGACGCTGTTGACTTCGAAGCCCTGCCTCTGCAGGTCCTTCTTGATGGCGTCAGTGCCCACTTTGCGGGGTAAGTCCCTTAGTACTACCTTCATTAGTCGTTGTTTGGCTGTGGGGAAGGTGTAATGGGGAACTTTGTGTTCAGAGAGCAGGGCCTTCACAGCGGTGTAATCGTCCAGCTCTCTGAACATAAGTTTGATTTTGTCCCCTCCGGCGGACTTCGCTGTGAACTGCTTCTCTCCGAGGCAGTTGCTGACGAGGGAGTGAAGCTCCTCGTAGTTATTGTCAAATTCTGCGATAATTGGGGGGAGTCGGTGTCTAGGTGTGTGTATGTGCTGTGGCGCATCACTGCTCCCGGGTACCGCTTCGTCCTCGTCGGACAGTGGCAAGAACTTATTACTAGTAGAGGCAATGCCTCTCGCTTGCTGGGGGGTGGGTGGGCGGGCGGTTTTCCGCGCTTTTTGAAACCCATCCCCGTCGGTGCCGGGTGTTTGAGGCTCGGTTGTCTCTCTGGACTCGTCGATGACGAGGGGGCGGTCTGCCTCGTCTCCGCTCCCTGAGGGGGAGGGAGTACGTGTCTTGGTGGGGGGTGGTGGGATTGATATTGCTTTCTTTGTTGGCTTGCGCCTGACAGTAGTTCTGTGTTTTTTCGCACTTTTGACTACGTCTTTGATGCGTTTGGAGGGGGCAGATGGGTGTGGCGTCTTGGTTTGTTCGGGAGGAGAGGGTTTAGGGGCGGGAGCGGTCTTTTTGGGTTGGGCTATAGGTAAGGGCTTGGGGAGGATGCTGACTGGGAGATGCCTTTTTTGTGCAGGGGTAAGGTGCTGTGCCAGCGCTTGTGCCTGCCCTGTGGTGATCATCAGGGTGGCCATGGACATCCTACCGCTGGTAGGTGGGAGAGATGAGCTCCTTTTAGTCGTGTACTCCCCATTTGCATGTCGCACGCGCCACTGTGTGGGGAGACGCTGACTAGAGCGGAGCGCTTGCTACTGGTGTTGCTGCTGCCGTACGTTGGTTCGAGATGCCGCCCAAGACTAGCGGGAAGGCCGCCAAGAAGGCTGGCAAGGCGCAGAAGAACATTTCGAAGGGCGACAAGAAGAAGAAGCGCAAGAGGAAGGAGAGCTATGCCATCTACATCTACAAGGTGCTGAAGCAGGTGCACCCTGACACGGGCATCTCGTCGAAGGCGATGAGCATCATGAACAGCTTCGTGAACGACATTTTCGAGCGCATTGCGGCCGAGGCTTCTCGCCTGGCGCACTACAACAAGCGCTCGACCATCACGTCCCGCGAGATCCAGACCGCTGTGCGGCTGTTGCTGCCTGGCGAGCTGGCCAAGCACGCCGTGAGCGAGGGCACGAAGGCGGTGACCAAGTACACGAGCTCCAAGTAAGGAGGTGGCTCTGGAATGGAAGGAAGGATGGAGAAGGCTCCTCCGTTGCGAGAGCGGCAAAACGGCCCTTTTCAGGGCCACCAACTTGCCTTTTGCGGGAAGGGCGGAATTGTTGTTGTTGTTTGTGTGGACGGCTGTGATGTATGTGTGCATTTTGATTGTGGGTGGGGGGGCGCGTCAAAGCGTGTTGCGCGGGGTACGGCCACGAGGTTGGTCGCCGTGGCGTGGAATGGTGGCACGCCTCGTTGGCGTGGTTTTTGACCCATTGGTGTTGTTGGGGTGTGTGTGTTACCCGTCTGCGAGGGGGGACAGTGCGATCGGCGACTTTTGTGTCACCGTAACGACGGCCGTTTGCGGGTTTGTTTTTTTTGCACATCATACATGGCGAGGGTGAAATGTGAAGTGTTTTTGTTTGGTTTTTTTTGCCGCCCACTATTCCCTTTGCTGTACGCCGAGTTTGACAATGGTGCGACGTAACTGCAGCGTGGAGGTGTGTGAGTGACGTTGAAATGAACGTGCCATTAAGACGCATTGTTGTTGTATTGTACTGTACGTGTACGGCGACACGCACGATGATGTACCATTCGACTCTGATGTTTGATAGCCGTGTCTGACTGATTGCGTACGACGCACGCACACCGATGTCGTCATTCAAGATGCACGCTAGACGACGACGGCGGCGGCGGCGGTCGTTTGTTTGGCGAATGTCTGTACACGTGTTTGTCTGTGTCCATCCGGTATGTATTTGTTTGTTTGAAAGTGTTTTGTGTGTCGGTGACGTGGTCCGATCCGTCGCCCCCTGAGTAACTGTCGATCGGCGCGATAGACCGGCGTCACGCAACTGAACCCGAAGTCTTGGGCACACCCGTCATACTGTTGTACACCGTCGCGCTGAGAACGGTAACGAAAGGTTGACTTTGATCGGTCGGAATGTCTGGGCAGAACGTGAGGAATGAGGCAAGAGTGCAAGGAGGGGGGGCAAAAGAGAGAGGAAGGGAAAAAGGGGAGAAACGCATTCGTAGAGCAACGGAACGTTCCCGTGTCGGAGGCGTATTGGAGCCGCACTGAAATGCGTTTAACGGCGGCGCGGCTGCAAGTGTCTGCCGTGGTGAACGTTACCTTTGACGGCTGCATTGGGCTTTGCCTTTGCTTTTGCTTTCGCTTTCGCTTTCGCGTTCGCTTTCGCTTTCCCGGATGTACGTAACGTTTGTTGATATGGTTCTGAGGAAGAGTGTATGACAGTGCCGTGCCGTCCATGTTCGTGTGCCCTCCCATTGTGTGTATGCTATTGTCTGTGTACTTGAATGATGTATGTAGGTGTTAGTGGACATGTTTTACCAGTGGGGGGAAATGGATCGTCGATAGTTGCCGTCACTCTGTCACGGTCGAGATGACGCACCCTCCGTACAGAAAGGTGTCGAGAAAGTGAGTGTGTGTGTGTGTGTGTGTGTGTGTGTGTGTGTGCGTGCGTCCGTGAATTGGCAGTGTTTGGAGGTGGGCGTGCCCTGGATGTGGCTGTTCGTTAGGCGGTAGTGTTGTGTGGACAGGGGAGGGGCATGCGTAACGCTGCTGGCATGGCATTTCGGGAGATGGGAGGGGGCAAACGAGGAAACGAGGAGCGGCGGCCAAAGACGGGACGGGGAGGGGCGCGGGGTGTGGGTGGCTTGCGCCTGTGCTCGGCGTTGTGGTTTGTGCAAAAGAGGAGGAGAAAAACAATGTGAGTTGCCAGGGAGGGGAGCGGTGTTGTGTTGTGGTTGTCGTGGTGTAGCCGCAGACGCGGCTGTCAGTGAACGTGGCGAGACGGACGGATGCGCGGAGGGGCGGGGGCGGCGCATTTCGCCGGTGCCGTGCCGTGCCGTGCCGTGCCATGCCGTGCCATGCCTGAAAGCCGCGTGGTCGCTGTGTTGTTGGTGGCGTGGGGGCGAGGAGAGTACCGTACGGGTGTGCTTGTGCGCCGGAAATGGCACACTGCGCCCGCCCGTCTTGGAGGCTGATGGCTGTGGTGTGGAAATGGGGCGCGGTGATGTTGAAGCAGTTGAAGAACAGAAAAGAAACCAAGAAAACGGAAGGCGTGATGCGGCGGTGGTGGTGAGAGCGGGAAAAACAAAACAAAAAAAAAGAAGGAAAAACAACAAGAAACAAAAAAGAAAACAAAAAGTCTATCAATATTAAAATGTAAATGGAAATGGAAATGGACCCAGGCATAACCTCCCTGCACAAATAGCAGAGAGTCCGATGATAATAAAAATGTGCCAGAATGTTAACGTCCCTACAAAACAAACCCAACGATAATATTAATGAAAGAGTGAACCGTATGTAACATTGCAACAGACATAATGAAACCTGATAAATTGTATAAGGGCAGCAGCGTTGACCTTTGGCCCTGTATTCAGAATAAAAAGAGCCAAAGATCGTTACCCCAATGAAAAAGACACTGAAACACGTATGTAACATAGTAGCGATGGCGAGACATTGTAGCATCTGTGACCAGAGAGTTTGCGCTGGACTGCGCGAGTGTTGCGAGCGGTTCTCAGTCAGTCAGTCAGTCAGTCAGTAGTCGTCGCGTGCAGTACGCTAATAGTCGTCATGCAGAGCGGTCGGTCAGTAGTAGCAGCCGAGTGCGGTTGTTGTGATGTAGGCGGTCGGCAACACTGGTCAAGATGGTGAATAAGGTATACTGTTAATTAATATAATCATTAGATAATGAAAAATTGTATTTATTGTAATTATTCTCCAACAAGTTCCCCAATAATAATTTTTATTTCAAAAGCATTTTTCAAACATTTAATTTTTTATTGAACTAAAGAGTTCGTTGCACTTCACATTTCATTCCACTTCTTTGAAGAAAAATGTCACTAAAATCACAAAAAAAAAGAGAGAATATTATTATTTGCAATGCAGTTCCTCCAAGCGCTGCGCAACAACCAGAGCAGAAATGTGACATCCATTTATTCGGAGGTAAGACTTTAATTCTGATTGTTTTGCACAGGGCCAAAGACCGATATTTCGGTTTAATTGAAGTTTCTTGTCACTGAACGGACTTTTTTAAATGTTGTGTGAAGACTTTATATTTGAGTCAGATTGCGAATTTCACATTTTTGTTGCCATTTTCAATACCTCTCATTGTGGGCGAGGTTACAATTAGCGCAATGTCCATTAGCATCCGTAAATAACATTGTCCATTATTTTAAATTTTGCTGGGAGGTTACAACACACACACAAAAGAAAAAAAAACAAAAAAAAAATTGCATTTATATCCGCTCCTCAATTGTAGATACCCCTTACACAGCTGTGTGCAATGAATGAGTGCTGGCTGGTAATTAATTGCACTCCTTGGAGGGAAATGCCATAGGACGTAGTCTTTAAAAAGTGAATGTTTTTCGTTAAGAGACAAAAGTTACTTTAGAAAAACAGTAATAGTGGGGCTTTTGTTGTTGAACAAAATAAGTACAATGAACATACGTTATCAGATTTGCGCAATGCAGCGTCACACCACCTTTTTGATTATAACACAATATACTATACATCGTCCCGAACCGTGACCAGAGTCGCGAGACGAGCAGAGCACGCCGCCGACGCCCGCTCAGTACAACCGTCCACCCGCTACTACTGTCGACCGACTACTACCTCTCCCGACTCGCGCTACAATATATATAACAACTGTTCCTGGCGACCCGGTGCGTGCCACTACTGTCGTCTGGCGCGGTCCAAGCGCCGACTAGCAGCGATAAAGAACTCTCTGGTCAGACAGAGATGCTGTCATGCCTCGCCATCGCTCTGGTAATGAATACATACGTGTTGCAGCGTGCGTACCACCGGAACACGCAGTGGCGGAGCCAAAGACTGTGTTGTCGAGGTCGAGTGCGAGTGGGAAGAGAGGCAGCGTCGGCACGGAGATGCAAGCGAGCGCGAGACGCACGGGGGCTGCGGCGTGGCGCGTTTGCGGTCGGCGCCTTTGGTGGCAACGGCCGGGACAAGCAGCGGTGTATGGTGTGGTGCGGGGCGGACAGGGGCGGCGGTGGACGGGGAGGAGGCGGCGCGACGACGGCATGGGGGCGAAAACGGGACGGGGGACGGGGGACGGCGGATGTTGAGAGGCGTCACGCGCGGACAGGACACAGACACAGAGACACACAGATTGGAAAGGGAGGGTGCGCGGTAGTAGTTGGGAATGTGCGTACCGTGCGGGATGGGAGTGGGCGAGGAACACGGTCGTGGCCCCTGTTTTGGGTGCGTGTGATGACGTCGGTGTGTTGTGGGAAGGGAAGGTGCTGTGGCGGCGGCGCGTAATGGGCGTAGGCCGAAAAGAGAAAGGAACGTGGGCAGTGTGTTGGCAAGCGTCGGTTCGACTGCGACGTTGATGGGCAGGGCAGGGCAAGGTTAATGGTGGTAGGAGTAGGCGTGTGGGCGCAAAAAATCTGCCGCTGCAGGCGGTGCCGTAACCGCCATGGCGGGAAGGAGAGAGGGCCAAAGAAAGAAAGAAAGAAGAAAAAAAAAAAAAAAAAAAAAAGGAGGGGGGGGGGGGGGGCGAAAGTGGAGAGGCGGTGGTGTGAGAAGGGCGGGGGCGGAAGGAAGGCAGGAAGGACAAGAGGCGAGGCGACGGCTTGCTTTGTGTATCGGTCGGTCTCTGGCTATGCTTCGTTTTCTGCAGCAGGGTCGGTGCGCGGCGTGGCTCGCGGCAGTGGGAACGCCTGGTGGCTGGACGGCCAGCAATGCGGTTGGATGGGCGGCCACAGCACCGCACCTGTGCCCGAGGAGGAGACGCTGGCGGCGGGCCCTGAGGTGAGGCCGGCTCGGCTGGGGCTGTGGATGTGTAGGTGTGGCGCCGCTGCTGCAACAACGAGTAAAACGCGAGAAGAAGGGATGGCGGTAGAGAGGAAAAAAAAAAATATAAAAGGTCGTGTTGTGTTGATGCGCAGGCAGACGCGTACAGAGAGACGAGCCCGGTCTGCAGCAGGGTGTGGCCGTGCCGAGTGCAGAGCAGCGGCGGCTCGGTTCGGTTCGGCCCGGCCCGGCGGGCCGCGCTGTTGTCGCGGACGTGAGCGCCCCCTGGCGGGTGGCCGGAGGCGGCGCGGCGTGTTGGACGTGTGGCTGGTGGCAGTGCACAATTTGCGAGTGGCTGGCGGTGTGGTGTGGCGGTTGGCGCGTCGGGCGGCGGAGAGGTATGTGTTGCGGGCGCCCTTTGCTGCGCTGCGTCGTTGCGTGTGCCGTACAGGGCGGGCGCTTGTCGACTGTGTGGCGAATTGGCGTGAAACGGCTGCCGAGAGGTGTGTGGTAGCGAGCCGGTCGGTGGTGTCAGTGCGAAGGGGAATGTGCGTGCGTTTGGCGGTTTCGGTGTGCTTTTTGCGGCGTGAGAGTGGGAATTAGTGGGGCCGGCTGTTGTGTTGGTTCCTTGTGTCTTGTGTCGCGTAGCGTGATGGCAACGTGGAAGGACGCCGGTTTCGTTTCGAGCCTTGCGTGTGGTTGTCGACGTTGACTGGTTGGCGTGTGCCGATGCACGTGCATGTGTGGGTCGCGAGTGCGTTTTTGGCTGGCTGTGTGTGTGTGTGTGTGTGTTTTGGGGGGGGGGAAGGGGGAGGCGGTGGTGAAAGTGCAGTCGTTGCCACGGGCGTCGTCGGGTGGGGCTGGCTGGGGCTGTGCGTCGTGGCGGAAAGGTGGTAGGTTGCGGGAAGCGAGCCCGTCGTTGACGGTGTCGCGTGAGTTGTGAATCGAGTGGGGCGCGGGGCGCGGGACAGGAGCAGCGTGCCGCTGCGTCGTGGTCGTCAGCAGAGGCTGTGCGTGTGCTTGTCCTTTTTGTGGGCGGTTCGTGCGAGGCGTTTTTGTTTTGTGTTGCCCTAGTTGTTAGTTTATTTTGTTTGTGTTTGTTATTTTGAGACGACGACTGGTTGGTGGCGTGCGCGCGAAGTGGCGGTGTGCGCTTCCCGTGTCGTTTGTGTTGTTTGGTTTTTTTGTTTTTGTGTGTTTTTTTTTTGCACTGGGCCCCGGTGGGTGGGTGCGTGTGTGTCGATTGCCGGCTGGCGAAAGGTGCGCCATCGGCGGGGTGGGTCGCCGGCACAAGTAGAGGCGGCGGCGTTGTTGCTGTTGTTGTGTGGTGTTTGTTTTGTTCGGCTGTGTCGGCGAGCTGTGTTGCGGTGCGTGTGAATGGTGGTGCAAAAGTGCTGGCGTTGGGGCTGCGACTGCGACGGCGGCGAGCCGCGGGCGCGCCATTGATAGTGATGTTGTGAACAGCGGCTGTGTACGGTAGTGGTGTTGTTGTAGCACGACGTGCATCCGGGCCGGCGCGGAAAGCGCAGTTGCGGGCGGTTGCCCTTCGGTGCCAGCCCATGTCGCGTGAGCGGCGGGTTGCTCTGGTGTCGACACGTGGTGCTCTGGGTTGTTGTGTGGTGCCCTTTGGCCGGTGGGGGTGGTTCGCGTGTGTCTCGTTCGCGCTCGGTGTCTGGTCGTGGTCGTGCTGCTCCCCCGTCTGTCGGCGGTTTCCGACGTCGTCTGTACGTTTTTGTTCGTTTGCGGCGTGCCTGCCGACGTCGTCCCGTCGCGACCTTTCAACCGAAAGTGTGGCGCCCGAAGGTGAACGAACGTAACCCTGACCTCGGCGCTTTACGCTGAGCCGAGCGAACCGAACCTAACCTGTGGTGTGGCGAGGTGAGCTCAGCCTGTGAGCCCCTAACGTCTACGTAAGGTAAGCTGTCCGGCTCACGCCTCACGTTTGAACGCTTTTTTAACCTACGTTTGACGCTTCTTAACCTAGCACTGACCCCTTAACCTAACGTGTAACCTAACCTAACCTAACCTAACCTCTGACGCCTGACGTGTTTGAATGCTTAACCTAAGTTTGACGCTTAACCTAACCCAAGTCCCCTTAACCTAACCCACGTCCACCTAACCTAACCTAACCTAACGTAGACGTGTAAACGTAATGTGTAACGCGTAACGTGTAAGGTCGGCTGTCGTGTGTGCTTGACGGCAGATTGGGTTGGTCTGTAGATTCGGATTGCGGTTTGCCTCGGTCGAGGGGTTGGGTCGGAAGCGGCGAGGGGCGGCGGCGCCTGTTGCGCAGGCGGCGTCCGTTTGCGGCGGGCAATTGTTGAGAAACGGCTGTGAATGTTGGCGGGCGAGAGGAGGAGGACGGCGCGCGATGTGGCCCGACGGCTGCGGGCCGATCGGGAAACGGCGGGAGGGCGACGGAAGGCGATGGGGCGGCGGAGGCGCGTTTGCACGGCCGTCATCGCCGCACGCCTCGGCTTGTGTGGCTGTGGCGCCGGCCGCGCTGGCCGGGCTGCCGCGGCGACGGTGTGGGAGTTTTGCCGAAGGTTTGGCCATTGTGGCGGGTCGTCGGCTGGGGCTGTGGGGGCGGCATTTGGGCGGGGGCGGCGATTCTCGGCGGGCCGACCCAGGCTGTAGCGCGCGGTAGCTGCAGTTTGGCCGTGGTTTGCGGCGCTGCCGTGGCGACTGGTTGGCGACTGTGGTGTGGCTGTGTGTAGCCCCATCCTCGGTGGTTTGAAAGGCGCGGGCGGTTGTGGCGCAGGTTTGGGGCTGCTCCGCACAGGCTGTCGGACGTTGGGCGGTAGCAAGCGCGGGAGGCGCGGCGCGGCGGCGCGCAGAGTGGCGGCCGCTCTCTCGGCCGTCCGCGCCCGCCCGCGACACTGGCTGGGCCTTGTGATTCTCTGCTCTGCTGCTGTGCTGTGCTTGCGTGCCTGCCGTCCCGCTCGCTCTCGCTGTGTGTTACGCGCGTCGTCGAAATGGCAGATCAGGCGGCTACGAACGAGACTGCTGCGGCACCCGCCGCCACCGGCACTACGAAGAAGGCCAAGTCTGCGTCGTCTGCGAAGAAGCCGCGCGCCAAGCCTGCGCACCCGCGCACCTCTGAGATGGTGACGGCCGCCATCAAGAGTCTGAAGGAGCGCGGCGGGTCGTCGCTGCAGGCGATCAAGAAGTACATAGCCGCGCACTACAAGCTGGACGCGGAGAAGCTGGCGCCGTTTATCAAGAAGTACCTCAAGTCGGC
The DNA here is from genome assembly GCF_021461395.2 of Schistocerca americana. Classification (NCBI taxonomy): domain Eukaryota; kingdom Metazoa; phylum Arthropoda; class Insecta; order Orthoptera; family Acrididae; genus Schistocerca; species Schistocerca americana. The sequence goes on along the minus strand of NW_025726162.1, from coordinate 92,822 downwards.
CGTCGTGGCGGGCGAGCTGGTGCAGACGAAGGGGAAGGGCGCGTCCGGCTCGTTCAAGCTTGCCGGCGCCGGCGGCGGGGGGGCGGCCGAGGGCGGCAAGGCTCGTGCTGGCGGTGCCAAGAAGAAGCGCGCCGCTCCGGCCAGCAAGGAGAAGAAGGGCGCCCGTGCGGCCGGCGCAAAGAAGGCTGGTGGCGTGAAGGCGGCGACCGGTCGGAAGGCGGGCGCCGCCAAGAAGGCGTCTGCGGCGTCGGCCGCTCCCGCGGGTGCGAAGAAGGCGGCTGCGGCCAAGCCGGCCAAGGCCAAGTCGCCGTCGAAGGCGAAGAAGGCCGCCAAGGTTCCGACGAAGAAGCCGAAGGCGCCGCGCCCGAAGAAGGCGACGACGCCGTCTAAGGCGAAGGCTTCGCCCAAGAAGAAGAAGTAGAGTAGAGGAGAAAGAGATGGGGGAAAGGAAGGGTTTGGCGCTTGACTCCGTCGTCCCCACCCCCCGTCGTCGTCTAGTGGCGCGCAAGAGACGCGCGGCCCAAAAAAAACGGCCCTTCTCAGGGCCATCAAAGCACGTCGGGGAAGGTTTTGATTGTCGTGTTGCGTTTGGTGTGGGTGTCTGTCTGTATGCCCGTGGGGATGCTGTTTGCGTGCCGTGGTGGTTGGATTGCGGGGGTCGGTGGCGGGTGTGGGCGGCGGTAGCGGTAAGCGGTGTTGTTGTTGTTGTTGTTGTTGTTGTTGTCGTGGTTGATTGTCGCCGTGTTTGTGGCGGCGGCCGACGGTTGGTTTTCTGTCACGTTGTTTAGTTTGAATACGTTGGTTGGCTTGCCTGCGTTCGTTCTTCTCGGATGTCTGTCTTGTCGAGTCGTGTCTGGTCTTTGTTTTGTTCCTTTGTGTGTGTGTGTGTTATGTTTTGCAACGGGGGGCACGTTGAGATGCGGAAGGAGTCGGCGGGGATTTCGGTGGCGTGTAGAGCGAGCGAGCGCGTCGGAGTGGAGTGCGGGTTTTTTTTGTTTTCGAAACGAAAGCGGCGGCCGGCCAGCCACCCGTGCGGTGTGACGTCGGCCGTTGGGTATTGTGCGCTTTGAGCGCCGGGGAGGGATGATGTGTGATTGTTGCGCGCTGCTAGCAGGCAGGCAGAGTGAGCGGGTGTGGCGGACGGACGGGAAGTGGTGGTTTTTGTTTTTGGGTTGCGGGGCGAGAGGCAGGCGACCGACAAAGTTTGCTCGCGACGGAGAGATGTTAGTGGCCCTGAAAAGGGCCGTTTTTGTTTGTGCGGTGCGGTGCCGCGGCGCGGTTTAGGCGCGCTCGCCGCGGATGCGGCGCGCGAGCTGGATGTCCTTGGGCATGATGGTGACGCGCTTGGCGTGGATTGCGCACAGGTTGGTGTCTTCGAAGAGGCCGACGAGGTAGGCCTCGCTGGCCTCCTGCAGGGCCATGACTGCGGAGCTCTGGAAGCGCAGGTCGGTCTTGAAGTCCTGGGCGATCTCGCGCACTAGGCGCTGGAATGGCAGCTTGCGGATGAGCAGCTCTGTGCTCTTCTGGTAGCGCCTGATTTCTCGCAGGGCGACGGTGCCCGGCCTGTAGCGGTGGGGCTTCTTGACGCCTCCGGTGGCGGGCGCGCTCTTCCTCGCCGCCTTGGTGGCGAGCTGTTTGCGCGGCGCCTTTCCGCCGGTGGACTTGCGGGCCGTTTGCTTTGTGCGGGCCATGGCGGTAGCGGTAGCGGAGCGGCGTGCGTGGAGGTTAGGTGTGGCGCGGCGTCCGGTGCTGCCTTGACAACGGGCCCGCGCGCCTCCGTGCTGCGCTTATATGCCCTCGGTTGCGCGTGGTGGGGGGAGGGCGGGCCAGAGTCTATATAGGGGGGCGGCGGGCGCGCTGGGCGCAGACCGTAGCCGACTCGCCAGCCGCTGCAGCCGCTGTTTGTGCACGTTTTGCTTTGCCCGAGGAAGGAAGGATGACAGGCCGCGGCAAGGGAGGAAAGGGGCTCGGCAAGGGTGGCGCCAAGCGGCACCGCAAGGTGTTGCGCGACAACATCCAGGGCATCACGAAGCCCGCCATCCGCCGCCTGGCTCGCAGGGGCGGCGTGAAGCGCATCTCTGGTCTGATCTACGAGGAGACCCGCGGGGTGCTGAAGGTGTTCCTGGAGAACGTGATCCGCGACGCGGTGACGTACACTGAGCACGCCAAGCGCAAGACTGTGACGGCCATGGACGTGGTGTACGCCCTGAAGAGGCAGGGGCGCACCCTGTACGGTTTCGGCGGTTAGGCTGCGTCGCAGCGGGCGCTGGCCTTCCCGCGGCCGTGCTTGTGGGTGGGAGAGACTAGAAAACGGCCCTTTTCAGGGCCACCACACTGTTCGGAAGTTGAAAAGTGCGAAAGAGTCTGTGTTGTTGCTGCGTGTGTGCGCTGTGTTGTTTGTTTGTTTCTTTCTTTCTTTCCGTTTGAGCGACGTGATGTGACTGGGAGGGGAGAAGGAAAGGAAACGTGTCATGTGGCTGGCTGTGTGTGGAGCTGCTTCGTTTGTGTGTCTTTGTATCGATCGCGACGGAGATGGCGGGCTGTGTGTTGTTGTGCGAGAGGCGGTGATTATTTGCTTGCGTGGTTTGGCTCTGTGTGTTTGTTTGCGGCGGCGTTGGGGTTTCCGAGGCAAGGCGTGTGGGCATAGGCGGCCGGATCAGCTGTTTCGTTCGTGTCGACGGCCGTTGCGCGCGGGAGTGGAGGGCGGTGTGTCGACACGCCTCCCTTTAACAATGGTCATTATTGCTGCCGTTGTCGGTTTGGAAGGCGACTGCGACCGTGCAAAATGTGTGTGTGTGTGTGTGTGTGTTGGGCCACACGGGCTGTGTGGGCGACAAGATGGCGGACGTGCGCCGGCGGCGGCTGTGCTGTGACAGTGCAAAGTTAAAACAAAACAAGGTGCGGCGAGGACGACTGCAATTTTGCTTTGGACGTAGGTTTGTGTGGTGGCCCTGAAAAGGGCCGATTGTTGTGGGCCGAGCCGGCAAAGCGCGTTGCGTGCAGGGGAGCACGCGGCGCTGCGATTGCCTGGCCTCCTTTAGGCCTTCTTCTCGGTCTTCTTTGGCAGCAGGACGGCCTGGATGTTGGGCAGGACACCACCCTGTGCGATGGTGACGCCCGACAGGAGCTTGTTGAGCTCCTCGTCGTTGCGGATGGCAAGCTGCAGGTGGCGCGGGATGATGCGCGTCTTCTTGTTGTCGCGGGCCGCGTTTCCGGCCAGCTCGAGCACCTCAGCCGCGAGGTACTCCATGACGGCGGCGAGGTAGACGGGCGCCCCGGCGCCGACGCGCTCTGCGTAGTTTCCCTTGCGCAGGAGGCGGTGGATTCTGCCGACCGGGAACTGGAGCCCAGCCCTGCTTGAGCGGGACTTTGACTTGCCCTTGACTTTGCCTCCCTTTCCGCGTCCGGACATGGCGATGGGCTAGCGACGGTGCACACGAAACGGAAACGAAAACGACCGGTGCGAGCGGCAGCGAGTCGAGCAGCGGAGTGCGTGCCGGCGCAGCCGGGGTGGGGGTGCTTTATGGGCTCGGGTGCGGCGGCCGGTTGCGCGCGCGCCCCATTGGTCGGCGGCCGCAACAGGGCGAGCTGGTAAAGGTGCGGCGGCGGCTGGCGGCGGGTGCCACTGTGTGGGGAGACGCTGACTAGAGCGGAGCGCTTGCTACTGGTGTTGCTGCTGCCGTACGTTGGTTCGAGATGCCGCCCAAGACTAGCGGGAAGGCCGCCAAGAAGGCTGGCAAGGCGCAGAAGAACATTTCGAAGGGCGACAAGAAGAAGAAGCGCAAGAGGAAGGAGAGCTATGCCATCTACATCTACAAGGTGCTGAAGCAGGTGCACCCTGACACGGGCATCTCGTCGAAGGCGATGAGCATCATGAACAGCTTCGTGAACGACATTTTCGAGCGCATTGCGGCCGAGGCTTCTCGCCTGGCGCACTACAACAAGCGCTCGACCATCACGTCCCGCGAGATCCAGACCGCTGTGCGGCTGTTGCTGCCTGGCGAGCTGGCCAAGCACGCCGTGAGCGAGGGCACGAAGGCGGTGACCAAGTACACGAGCTCCAAGTAAGGAGGTGGCTCTGGAATGGAAGGAAGGATGGAGAAGGCTCCTCCGTTGCGAGAGCGGCAAAACGGCCCTTTTCAGGGCCACCAACTTGCCTTTTGCGGGAAGGGCGGAATTGTTGTTGTTGTTTGTGTGGACGGCTGTGATGTATGTGTGCATTTTGATTGTGGGTGGGGGGGCGCGTCAAAGCGTGTTGCGCGGGGTACGGCCACGAGGTTGGTCGCCGTGGCGTGGAATGGTGGCACGCCTCGTTGGCGTGGTTTTTGACCCATTGGTGTTGTTGGGGTGTGTGTGTTACCCGTCTGCGAGGGGGGACAGTGCGATCGGCGACTTTTGTGTCACCGTAACGACGGCCGTTTGCGGGTTTGTTTTTTTTGCACATCATACATGGCGAGGGTGAAATGTGAAGTGTTTTTGTTTGGTTTTTTTTGCCGCCCACTATTCCCTTTGCTGTACGCCGAGTTTGACAATGGTGCGACGTAACTGCAGCGTGGAGGTGTGTGAGTGACGTTGAAATGAACGTGCCATTAAGACGCATTGTTGTTGTATTGTACTGTACGTGTACGGCGACACGCACGATGATGTACCATTCGACACTCTGATGTTTGATAGCCGTGTCTGACTGATTGCGTACGACGCACGCACACCGATGTCGTCATTCAAGATGCACGCTAGACGACGACGGCGGCGGCGGCGGTCGTTTGTTTGGCGAATGTCTGTACACGTGTTTGTCTGTGTCCATCCGGTATGTATTTGTTTGTTTGAAAGTGTTTTGTGTGTCGGTGACGTGGTCCGATCCGTCGCCCCCTGAGTAACTGTCGATCGGCGCGATAGACCGGCGTTCACGCAACTGAACCCGAAAGTCTTGGGCACACCCGTCATACTGTTGTACACCGTCGCGCTGAGAACGGTAACGAAAGGTTGACTTTGATCGGTCGGAATGTCTGGGCAGAACGTGAGGAATGAGGCAAGAGTGCAAGGAGGGGGGGCAAAAGAGAGAGGAAGGGAAAAAGGGGAGAAACGCATTCGTAGAGCAACGGAACGTTCCCGTGTCGGAGGCGTATTGGAGCCGCACTGAAATGCGTTTAACGGCGGCGCGGCTGCAAGTGTCTGCCGTGGTGAACGTTACCTTTGACGGCTGCATTGGGCTTTGCCTTTGCTTTTGCTTTCGCTTTCGCTTTCGCGTTCGCTTTCGCTTTCCCGGATGTACGTAACGTTGTTGATATGGTTCTGAGGAAGAGTGTATGACAGTGCCGTGCCGTCCATGTTCGTGTGCCCTCCCATTGTGTGTATGCTATTGTCTGTGTACTTGAATGATGTATGTAGGTGTTAGGTGGACATGTTTTACAGTGGGGGGAAATGGATCGTCGATAGTTGCCGTCACTCTGTCACGGTCGAGAGGACGCACCCGCCGTAACAGAATAGGTGTCGAGAAGTGAGTGTGTGTGTGTGTGTGGGGGTGGGGGGTGTGTGTGTGCGTGCGTCCGTGAATTGGCAGTGTTGGGAGGTGGGCGTGCCGGGATGGGGCTCGGTAGCGGTAGTGTTGGGTGGACAGGGGAGGGGCTGGCGTAACGCTGCTGGCATGGCATTTCGGGAGATGGGAGGGGGCAAACGAGGAAACGAGGAGCGGCGGCCAAAGACGGGACGGGGAGGGGCGCGGGGTGTGGGTGGCTTGCGCCTGTGCTCGGCGTTGTGGTTTGTGCAAAAGAGGAGGAGAAAAACAATGTGAGTTGCCAGGGAGGGGAGCGGTTGTTGTGTTGTGGTTGTCGTGGTGTAGCCGCAGACGCGGCTGTCAGTGAACGTGGCGAGACGGACGGATGCGCGGAGGGGCGGGGGCGGCGCATTTCGCCGGTGCCGTGCCGTGCCGTGCCGTGCCATGCCGTGCCATGCCTGAAAGCCGCGTGGTCGCTGTGTTGTTGGTGGCGTGGGGGCGAGGAGAGTACCGTACGGGTGTGCTTGTGCGCCGGAAATGGCACACTGCGCCCGCCCGTCTTGGAGGCTGATGGCTGTGGTGTGGAAATGGGGCGCGGTGATGTTGAAGCAGTTGAAGAACAGAAAAGAAACCAAGAAAACGGAAGGCGTGATGCTGTCGGTGGTGGTGAGAGCGGGAAAAACAAAACAAAAAAAAAGAAGGAAAAACAACAAGAAAACAAAAAAGAAAACAAAAAGTCTATCAATATTAAAATGTAAATGGAAATGGAAATGGACCCAGGCATAACCTCCCTGCACAAATAGCAGAGAGTCGATGATAATAAAATGTGCCAGAATGTTAACGTCCCTACAAAACAAACCCAACGATAATATTAATGAAAGAGTGAACCGTATGTAACATTGCAACAGACATAATGAAACCTGATAAATTGTATAAGGCAGCAGCGTTGACCTTTGGCCCTGTATTCAGAATAAAAAGAGCCAAAGATCGTTACCCCAATGAAAAAGACACTGAAACACGTATGTACATAGTAGCGATGGCGAGACATTGTAGCATCTGTGACCAGAGAGTTTGCGCTGGACTGCGCGAGTGTTGCGAGCGGTTCTCAGTCAGTCAGTCAGTCAGTCAGTAGTCGTCGCGTGCAGTACGCCTAATAGTCGTCATGCAGAGCGGTCGGTCAGTAGTAGCAGCCGAGTGCGGTTGTTGTGATGTAGGCGGTCGGCAACTGGTCAAGATGGTGAATAAGGTATACTGTTAATTAATATAATCATTAGATAATGAAAAATTGTATTTATTGTAATTATTCTCCAACAAGTTCCCCAATAATAATTTTTATTTCAAAAGCATTTTTCAAACATTTAATTTTTTATTGAACTAAAGAGTTCGTTGCACTTCACATTTCATTCCACTTCTTTGAAGAAAAATGTCACTAAAATCACAAAAAAAAAGAGAGAATATTATTATTTGCAATGCAGTTCCTCCAAGCGCTGCGCAACAACCAGAGCAGAAATGTGACATCCATTTATTCGGAGGTAAGACTTTAATTCTGATTGTTTTGCACAGGGCCAAAGACCGATATTTCGGTTTAATTGAAGTTTCTTGTCACTGAACGGACTTTTTTAAATGTTGTGTGAAGACTTTATATTTGAGTCAGATTGCGAATTTCACATTTTTGTTGCCATTTTCAATACCTCTCATTGTGGGCGAGGTTACAATTAGCGCAATGTCCATTAGCATCCGTAAATAACATTGTCCATTATTTTAAATTTTGCTGGGAGGTTACAACACACACACAAAAGAAAAAAAAACAAAAAAAAAATTGCATTTATATCCGCTCCTCAATTGTAGATACCCCTTACACAGCTGTGTGCAATGAATGAGTGCTGGCTGGTAATTAATTGCACTCCTTGGAGGGAAATGCCATAGGACGTAGTCTTTAAAAAGTGAATGTTTTTCGTTAAGAGACAAAAGTTACTTTAGAAAAACAGTAATAGTGGGGCTTTTGTTGTTGAACAAAATAAGTACAATGAACATACGTTATCAGATTTGCGCAATGCAGCGTCACACCACCTTTTTGATTATAACACAATATACTATACATCGTCCCGAACCGTGACCAGAGTCGCGAGACGAGCAGAGCACGCCGCCGACGCCCGCTCAGTACAACCGTCCACCCGCTACTACTGTCGACCGACTACTACCTCTCCCGACTCGCGCTACAATATATATAACAACTGTTCCTGGCGACCCGGTGCGTGCCACTACTGTCGTCTGGCGCGGTCCAAGCGCCGACTAGCAGCGATAAAGAACTCTCTGGTCAGACAGAGATGCTGTCATGCCTCGCCATCGCTCTGGTAATGAATACATACGTGTTGCAGCGTGCGTACCACCGGAACACGCAGTGGCGGAGCCAAAGACTGTGTTGTCGAGGTCGAGTGCGAGTGGGAAGAGAGGCAGCGTCGGCACGGAGATGCAAGCGAGCGCGAGACGCACGGGGGCTGCGGCGTGGCGCGTTTGCGGTCGGCGCCTTTGGTGGCAACGGCCGGGACAAGCAGCGGTGTATGGTGTGGTGCGGGGCGGACAGGGGCGGCGGTGGACGGGGAGGAGGCGGCGCGACGACGGCATGGGGGCGAAAACGGGACGGGGGACGGGGGACGGCGGATGTTGAGAGGCGTCACGCGCGGACAGGACACAGACACAGAGACACACAGATTGGAAAGGGAGGGTGCGCGGTAGTAGTTGGGAATGTGCGTACCGTGCGGGATGGGAGTGGGCGAGGAACACGGTCGTGGCCCCTGTTTTGGGTGCGTGTGATGACGTCGGTGTGTTGTGGGAAGGGAAGGTGCTGTGGCGGCGGCGCGTAATGGGCGTAGGCCGAAAAGAGAAAGGAACGTGGGCAGTGTGTTGGCAAGCGTCGGTTCGACTGCGACGTTGATGGGCAGGGCAGGGCAAGGTTAATGGTGGTAGGAGTAGGCGTGTGGGCGCAAAAAATCTGCCGCTGCAGGCGGTGCCGTAACCGCCATGGCGGGAAGGAGAGAGGGCCAAAGAAAGAAAGAAAGAAGAAAAAAAAAAAAAAAAAAAAAAGGAGGGGGGGGGGGGGGGCGAAAGTGGAGAGGCGGTGGTGTGAGAAGGGCGGGGGCGGAAGGAAGGCAGGAAGGACAAGAGGCGAGGCGACGGCTTGCTTTGTGTATCGGTCGGTCTCTGGCTATGCTTCGTTTTCTGCAGCAGGGTCGGTGCGCGGCGTGGCTCGCGGCAGTGGGAACGCCTGGTGGCTGGACGGCCAGCAATGCGGTTGGATGGGCGGCCACAGCACCGCACCTGTGCCCGAGGAGGAGACGCTGGCGGCGGGCCCTGAGGTGAGGCCGGCTCGGCTGGGGCTGTGGATGTGTAGGTGTGGCGCCGCTGCTGCAACAACGAGTAAAACGCGAGAAGAAGGGATGGCGGTAGAGAGGAAAAAAAAAAATATAAAAGGTCGTGTTGTGTTGATGCGCAGGCAGACGCGTACAGAGAGACGAGCCCGGTCTGCAGCAGGGTGTGGCCGTGCCGAGTGCAGAGCAGCGGCGGCTCGGTTCGGTTCGGCCCGGCCCGGCGGGCCGCGCTGTTGTCGCGGACGTGAGCGCCCCCTGGCGGGTGGCCGGAGGCGGCGCGGCGTGTTGGACGTGTGGCTGGTGGCAGTGCACAATTTGCGAGTGGCTGGCGGTGTGGTGTGGCGGTTGGCGCGTCGGGCGGCGGAGAGGTATGTGTTGCGGGCGCCCTTTGCTGCGCTGCGTCGTTGCGTGTGCCGTACAGGGCGGGCGCTTGTCGACTGTGTGGCGAATTGGCGTGAAACGGCTGCCGAGAGGTGTGTGGTAGCGAGCCGGTCGGTGGTGTCAGTGCGAAGGGGAATGTGCGTGCGTTTGGCGGTTTCGGTGTGCTTTTTGCGGCGTGAGAGTGGGAATTAGTGGGGCCGGCTGTTGTGTTGGTTCCTTGTGTCTTGTGTCGCGTAGCGTGATGGCAACGTGGAAGGACGCCGGTTTCGTTTCGAGCCTTGCGTGTGGTTGTCGACGTTGACTGGTTGGCGTGTGCCGATGCACGTGCATGTGTGGGTCGCGAGTGCGTTTTTGGCTGGCTGTGTGTGTGTGTGTGTGTGTGTTTTGGGGGGGGGGAAGGGGGAGGCGGTGGTGAAAGTGCAGTCGTTGCCACGGGCGTCGTCGGGTGGGGCTGGCTGGGGCTGTGCGTCGTGGCGGAAAGGTGGTAGGTTGCGGGAAGCGAGCCCGTCGTTGACGGTGTCGCGTGAGTTGTGAATCGAGTGGGGCGCGGGGCGCGGGACAGGAGCAGCGTGCCGCTGCGTCGTGGTCGTCAGCAGAGGCTGTGCGTGTGCTTGTCCTTTTTGTGGGCGGTTCGTGCGAGGCGTTTTTGTTTTGTGTTGCCCTAGTTGTTAGTTTATTTTGTTTGTGTTTGTTATTTTGAGACGACGACTGGTTGGTGGCGTGCGCGCGAAGTGGCGGTGTGCGCTTCCCGTGTCGTTTGTGTTGTTTGGTTTTTTTGTTTTTGTGTGTTTTTTTTTGCACTGGGCCCCGGTGGGTGGGTGCGTGTGTGTCGATTGCCGGCTGGCGAAAGGTGCGCCATCGGCGGGGTGGGTCGCCGGCACAAGTAGAGGCGGCGGCGTTGTTGCTGTTGTTGTGTGGTGTTTGTTTTGTTCGGCTGTGTCGGCGAGCTGTGTTGCGGTGCGTGTGAATGGTGGTGCAAAAGTGCTGGCGTTGGGGCTGCGACTGCGACGGCGGCGAGCCGCGGGCGCGCCATTGATAGTGATGTTGTGAACAGCGGCTGTGTACGGTAGTGGTGTTGTTGTAGCACGACGTGCATCCGGGCCGGCGCGGAAAGCGCAGTTGCGGGCGGTTGCCCTTCGGTGCCAGCCCATGTCGCGTGAGCGGCGGGTTGCTCTGGTGTCGACACGTGGTGCTCTGGGTTGTTGTGTGGTGCCCTTTGGCCGGTGGGGGTGGTTCGCGTGTGTCTCGTTCGCGCTCGGTGTCTGGTCGTGGTCGTGCTGCTCCCCCGTCTGTCGGCGGTTTCCGACGTCGTCTGTACGTTTTTGTTCGTTTGCGGCGTGCCTGCCGACGTCGTCCCGTCGCGCGACCTTTCAACCGAAAGTGTGGCGCCCGAAGGTGAACGAACGTAACCCTGACCTCGGCGCTTTACGCTGAGCCGAGCGAACCGAACCTAACCTGTGGTGTGGCGAGGTGAGCTCAGCCTGTGAGCCCCTAACGTCTACGTAAGGTAAGCTGTCCGGCTCACGCCTCACGTTTGAACGCTTTTTTAACCTACGTTTGACGCTTCTTAACCTAGCACTGACCCCTTAACCTAACGTGTAACCTAACCTAACCTAACCTAACCTCTGACGCCTGACGTGTTTGAATGCTTAACCTAAGTTTGACGCTTAACCTAACCCAAGTCCCCTTAACCTAACCCACGTCCACCTAACCTAACCTAACCTAACGTAGACGTGTAAACGTAATGTGTAACGCGTAACGTGTAAGGTCGGCTGTCGTGTGTGCTTGACGGCAGATTGGGTTGGTCTGTAGATTCGGATTGCGGTTTGCCTCGGTCGAGGGGTTGGGTCGGAAGCGGCGAGGGGCGGCGGCGCCTGTTGCGCAGGCGGCGTCCGTTTGCGGCGGGCAATTGTTGAGAAACGGCTGTGAATGTTGGCGGGCGAGAGGAGGAGGACGGCGCGCGATGTGGCCCGACGGCTGCGGGCCGATCGGGAAACGGCGGGAGGGCGACGGAAGGCGATGGGGCGGCGGAGGCGCGTTTGCACGGCCGTCATCGCCGCACGCCTCGGCTTGTGTGGCTGTGGCGCCGGCCGCGCTGGCCGGGCTGCCGCGGCGACGGTGTGGGAGTTTTGCCGAAGGTTTGGCCATTGTGGCGGGTCGTCGGCTGGGGCTGTGGGGGCGGCATTTGGGCGGGGGCGGCGATTCTCGGCGGGCCGACCCAGGCTGTAGCGCGCGGTAGCTGCAGTTTGGCCGTGGTTTGCGGCGCTGCCGTGGCGACTGGTTGGCGACTGTGGTGTGGCTGTGTGTAGCCCCATCCTCGGTGGTTTGAAAGGCGCGGGCGGTTGTGGCGCAGGTTTGGGGCTGCTCCGCACAGGCTGTCGGACGTTGGGCGGTAGCAAGCGCGGGAGGCGCGGCGCGGCGGCGCGCAGAGTGGCGGCCGCTCTCTCGGCCGTCCGCGCCCGCCCGCGACACTGGCTGGGCCTTGTGATTCTCTGCTCTGCTGCTGTGCTGTGCTTGCGTGCCTGCCGTCCCGCTCGCTCTCGCTGTGTGTTACGCGCGTCGTCGAAATGGCAGATCAGGCGGCTACGAACGAGACTGCTGCGGCACCCGCCGCCACCGGCACTACGAAGAAGGCCAAGTCTGCGTCGTCTGCGAAGAAGCCGCGCGCCAAGCCTGCGCACCCGCGCACCTCTGAGATGGTGACGGCCGCCATCAAGAGTCTGAAGGAGCGCGGCGGGTCGTCGCTGCAGGCGATCAAGAAGTACATAGCCGCGCACTACAAGCTGGACGCGGAGAAGCTGGCGCCGTTTATCAAGAAGTACCTCAAGTCGGCCGTCGTGGCGGGCGAGCTGGTGCAGACGAAGGGGAAGGGCGCGTCCGGCTCGTTCAAGCTTGCCGGCGCCGGCGGCGGGGGGGCGGCCGAGGGCGGCAAGGCTCGTGCTGGCGGTGCCAAGAAGAAGCGCGCCGCTCCGGCCAGCAAGGAGAAGAAGGGCGCCCGTGCGGCCGGCGCAAAGAAGGCTGGTGGCGTGAAGGCGGCGACCGGTCGGAAGGCGGGCGCCGCCAAGAAGGCGTCTGCGGCGTCGGCCGCTCCCGCGGGTGCGAAGAAGGCGGCTGCGGCCAAGCCGGCCAAGGCCAAGTCGCCGTCGAAGGCGAAGAAGGCCGCCAAGGTTCCGACGAAGAAGCCGAAGGCGCCGCGCCCGAAGAAGGCGACGACGCCGTCTAAGGCGAAGGCTTCGCCCAAGAAGAAGAAGTAGAGTAGAGGAGAAAGAGATGGGGGAAAGGAAGGGTTTGGCGCTTGACTCCGTCGTCCCCACCCCCCGTCGTCGTCTAGTGGCGCGCAAGAGACGCGCGGCCCAAAAAAAACGGCCCTTCTCAGGGCCATCAAAGCACGTCGGGGAAGGTTTTGATTGTCGTGTTGCGTTTGGTGTGGGTGTCTGTCTGTATGCCCGTGGGGATGCTGTTTGCGTGCCGTGGTGGTTGGATTGCGGGGGTCGGTGGCGGGTGTGGGCGGCGGTAGCGGTAAGCGGTGTTGTTGTTGTTGTTGTTGTTGTTGTTGTCGTGGTTGATTGTCGCCGTGTTTGTGGCGGCGGCCGACGGTTGGTTTTCTGTCACGTTGTTTAGTTTGAATACGTTGGTTGGCTTGCCTGCGTTCGTTCTTCTCGGATGTCTGTCTTGTCGAGTCGTGTCTGGTCTTTGTTTTGTTCCTTTGTGTGTGTGTGTGTTATGTTTTGCAACGGGGGGCACGTTGAGATGCGGAAGGAGTCGGCGGGGATTTCGGTGGCGTGTAGAGCGAGCGAGCGCGTCGGAGTGGAGTGCGGGTTTTTTTTGTTTTCGAAACGAAAGCGGCGGCCGGCCAGCCACCCGTGCGGTGTGACGTCGGCCGTTGGGTATTGTGCGCTTTGAGCGCCGGGGAGGGATGATGTGTGATTGTTGCGCGCTGCTAGCAGGCAGGCAGAGTGAGCGGGTGTGGCGGACGGACGGGAAGTGGTGGTTTTTGTTTTTGGGTTGCGGGGCGAGAGGCAGGCGACCGACAAAGTTTGCTCGCGACGGAGAGATGTTAGTGGCCCTGAAAAGGGCCGTTTTTGTTTGTGCGGTGCGGTGCCGCGGCGCGGTTTAGGCGCGCTCGCCGCGGATGCGGCGCGCGAGCTGGATGTCCTTGGGCATGATGGTGACGCGCTTGGCGTGGATTGCGCACAGGTTGGTGTCTTCGAAGAGGCCGACGAGGTAGGCCTCGCTGGCCTCCTGCAGGGCCATGACTGCGGAGCTCTGGAAGCGCAGGTCGGTCTTGAAGTCCTGGGCGATCTCGCGCACTAGGCGCTGGAATGGCAGCTTGCGGATGAGCAGCTCTGTGCTCTTCTGGTAGCGCCTGATTTCTCGCAGGGCGACGGTGCCCGGCCTGTAGCGGTGGGGCTTCTTGACGCCTCCGGTGGCGGGCGCGCTCTTCCTCGCCGCCTTGGTGGCGAGCTGTTTGCGCGGCGCCTTTCCGCCGGTGGACTTGCGGGCCGTTTGCTTTGTGCGGGCCATGGCGGTAGCGGTAGCGGAGCGGCGTGCGTGGAGGTTAGGTGTGGCGCGGCGTCCGGTGCTGCCTTGACAACGGGCCCGCGCGCCTCCGTGCTGCGCTTATATGCCCTCGGTTGCGCGTGGTGGGGGGAGGGCGGGCCAGAGTCTATATAGGGGGGCGGCGGGCGCGCTGGGCGCAGACCGTAGCCGACTCGCCAGCCGCTGCAGCCGCTGTTTGTGCACGTTTTGCTTTGCCCGAGGAAGGAAGGATGACAGGCCGCGGCAAGGGAGGAAAGGGGCTCGGCAAGGGTGGCGCCAAGCGGCACCGCAAGGTGTTGCGCGACAACATCCAGGGCATCACGAAGCCCGCCATCCGCCGCCTGGCTCGCAGGGGCGGCGTGAAGCGCATCTCTGGTCTGATCTACGAGGAGACCCGCGGGGTGCTGAAGGTGTTCCTGGAGAACGTGATCCGCGACGCGGTGACGTACACTGAGCACGCCAAGCGCAAGACTGTGACGGCCATGGACGTGGTGTACGCCCTGAAGAGGCAGGGGCGCACCCTGTACGGTTTCGGCGGTTAGGCTGCGTCGCAGCGGGCGCTGGCCTTCCCGCGGCCGTGCTTGTGGGTGGGAGAGACTAGAAAACGGCCCTTTTCAGGGCCACCACACTGTTCGGAAGTTGAAAAGTGCGAAAGAGTCTGTGTTGTTGCTGCGTGTGTGCGCTGTGTTGTTTGTTTGTTTCTTTCTTTCTTTCCGTTTGAGCGACGTGATGTGACTGGGAGGGGAGAAGGAAAGGAAACGTGTCATGTGGCTGGCTGTGTGTGGAGCTGCTTCGTTTGTGTGTCTTTGTATCGATCGCGACGGAGATGGCGGGCTGTGTGTTGTTGTGCGAGAGGCGGTGATTATTTGCTTGCGTGGTTTGGCTCTGTGTGTTTGTTTGCGGCGGCGTTGGGGTTTCCGAGGCAAGGCGTGTGGGCATAGGCGGCCGGATCAGCTGTTTCGTTCGTGTCGACGGCCGTTGCGCGCGGGAGTGGAGGGCGGTGTGTCGACACGCCTCCCTTTAACAATGGTCATTATTGCTGCCGTTGTCGGTTTGGAAGGCGACTGCGACCGTGCAAAATGTGTGTGTGTGTGTGTGTGTGTGTTGGGCCACACGGGCTGTGTGGGCGACAAGATGGCGGACGTGCGCCGGCGGCGGCTGTGCTGTGACAGTGCAAAGTTAAAACAAAACAAGGTGCGGCGAGGACGACTGCAATTTTGCTTTGGACGTAGGTTTGTGTGGTGGCCCTGAAAAGGGCCGATTGTTGTGGGCCGAGCCGGCAAAGCGCGTTGCGTGCAGGGGAGCACGCGGCGCTGCGATTGCCTGGCCTCCTTTAGGCCTTCTTCTCGGTCTTCTTTGGCAGCAGGACGGCCTGGATGTTGGGCAGGACACCACCCTGTGCGATGGTGACGCCCGACAGGAGCTTGTTGAGCTCCTCGTCGTTGCGGATGGCAAGCTGCAGGTGGCGCGGGATGATGCGCGTCTTCTTGTTGTCGCGGGCCGCGTTTCCGGCCAGCTCGAGCACCTCAGCCGCGAGGTACTCCATGACGGCGGCGAGGTAGACGGGCGCCCCGGCGCCGACGCGCTCTGCGTAGTTTCCCTTGCGCAGGAGGCGGTGGATTCTGCCGACCGGGAACTGGAGCCCAGCCCTGCTTGAGCGGGACTTTGACTTGCCCTTGACTTTGCCTCCCTTTCCGCGTCCGGACATGGCGATGGGCTAGCGACGGTGCACACGAAACGGAAACGAAAACGACCGGTGCGAGCGGCAGCGAGTCGAGCAGCGGAGTGCGTGCCGGCGCAGCCGGGGTGGGGGTGCTTTATGGGCTCGGGTGCGGCGGCCGGTTGCGCGCGCGCCCCATTGGTCGGCGGCCGCAACAGGGCGAGCTGGTAAAGGTGCGGCGGCGGCTGGCGGCGGGTGCCACTGTGTGGGGAGACGCTGACTAGAGCGGAGCGCTTGCTACTGGTGTTGCTGCTGCCGTACGTTGGTTCGAGATGCCGCCCAAGACTAGCGGGAAGGCCGCCAAGAAGGCTGGCAAGGCGCAGAAGAACATTTCGAAGGGCGACAAGAAGAAGAAGCGCAAGAGGAAGGAGAGCTATGCCATCTACATCTACAAGGTGCTGAAGCAGGTGCACCCTGACACGGGCATCTCGTCGAAGGCGATGAGCATCATGAACAGCTTCGTGAACGACATTTTCGAGCGCATTGCGGCCGAGGCTTCTCGCCTGGCGCACTACAACAAGCGCTCGACCCACCGGCGGCTGTCGGATCCGATAACTCAAATTACTAAAGAAAATGTCAATCAAGCGGTTGAGCAGACGCAGCTTGACAGCGTTGAGCTGGGTTCGACCGGCCCAGGGCCGAGTAGCGTGGGGTCAGGCTCCGGCGGGATACCTAACGGTGACAACGAAGCCGTCCTGGCCGCCCCTACACCCGGCTCCGCTGACGCTGCAGCTCCCGCTACACGTCGTAAATCAATGAAATCAACAACGAAGGCGCGGGATGCGCCGTACTCACATGCCTCTCGCAAGCACGCGCATCCCCCTTCGGTTACCGATTCTGAATCAACAGAATCCAGGGCACCTGACAGAAAGAAACAATCAACCGACCGTCAGGACCCTGCTCCGCCTCAGAATACCTCCGCTTCCCATGCGCCGACTGATACCAGTCAGGTCGACATGGTTGAGGCTTACGAGGTTACAGTACCGACGTCAAACAGATACGAAAGTTTAGATGATATCACACCAGCTGAACAAAACTCTGACAATCTCCCGGCTCCTACTCCTCTCAAAACCCCAAAGGTGCCACCTATCATTGTTCATGATACAACCAATTACCTCGATCGAATAAAGGAACTGAAGGGGCACCTAAAGGGTTCCTTTTCCTGTCAGTACAAAAGGGGCAATATCCGATATGAATTCGAAAATCCTTCCGATTATCGGTATATGATTGAGTACCTAAAAGCACGTGCCATTCAATACCATACTTACGACCTCGACCCCCTCAAAATATTGAAGGTCGTCGTCAGGCACCTCGAACCCACGACCCCTCCCGCTGACGTCAAGGAAGCGCTGGAGGAACTGGGCTTCACAGTACAATCTGTCACAGTTATGCACCAGCAGGTGCCAGACGCACAAGGAAAACTTACAGATATTAAATGGCCCCTGTTTGTTGCTGTACTCCATTGCACACCAAATGTATACGACGTCTATAAAATTAAATTCCTCCTTCACATGAAGGTGGATGTGGAATCATACCGTAACGAATCTGGCTTGACACAATGTTTCAATTGCCAGCGTTTTGGACACGGCTCCCGCAACTGCGGCCGCCTGCCGCGTTGCGTCAAGTGTGGCGCTGACCACCTCACACGACTTTGTCAAAAGAAACCTACCGACCCGCCCAAATGCTGCAATTGCGGACAGGCTCACCCAGCCAATTACAGAAAATGTTCAGCATATCAAAAAGCGCTGGTGAAATCTCGCAGCTCCTCCACTCATGCAGCCTCGGCACCTTCGACGCCAGCTGCTCCACCAGTTAATACTGAAAATTTTCCACAACTGCGAGCACGTCGCGCCCCTACTCCACCATCTTCCTCTGCTGCCGGCACGGGGCCGACGCCACCGCGACGTCCTGCCTCACGACCGGCGACTGCTCCCCACTCAGCTTGGGGAACTGCAAACCCCTCTCCAGAGCCCTCTGCACCCCCGCCCCCTACTTTCTCCTTCCCCTTTTCCAACCACCTTGCTGACCTTGCTGCCTTGTTGCAGCAGTTCAACATTCCCAAAATCATCTCTCTTGTTCGTTCTACTATCCAACAACTCAATTCTGCTTCTGACCCATTCAGTAAACTAATGATAATCCTTTCTGCCTTCATCTCCTACTTCTCAGATGGACCCTAATCAACACCGCCCATTTCGTATAATCAGTTGGAACGCCGATGGTATTCTACGCCAACGTCATTCCCTTGAAGCCTTTCTGGAAGACAGAGGTGTCGACATAGCCCTTATTTGCGAAACGCACCTAAAACCTCACCAACAGTTTTCCGTTCCCAATTACTTTGCATATCGATCCGACCGCGCGGATCGGCCACACGGCGGCACTCTTATCCTAGTTAAACAGTGCATTACGCACCGACTCCGGCAGATACCGAACATGCAACACCTGGAAGCCACAGCTATAGATATACAGCTATATGGACTGCCGTTGACCCTTGCCGCAGCTTACAACTCCCCCGCTCGCGCTATAGTCCCGACCGACTTGGATATCCTCTTCCACCTGGGCCCCAAGGTCCTCGTGGGAGGGGACTTCAACTCCAAGCACGGGACGTGGGGATGCCGTTCTACCAACGCAAATGGACGTCGGCTATTTCAGTACCTCGAACTGAATGCCGCTATCCGAGTCATTGCTCCAGATTCACCCACTCACTTCCACAAAACAGCTCGCTACCGTCCTGATATCCTTGACATCTTTCTGGCTCGGGATATTCCGTGGGTCCACCGCATCTCTGTGATCTCAGAGCTTGACTCTGATCACAATCCGGTGACCCTCGAATTTCTTGACGCACGTCCACAAGACCAGCTCCGTCCGGCTTACGTTATCAATACAAACTGGGAACGCTACCAACAACTCGTTGACCTCCATGTCCTTGAGCTTCCGCCCATCACCCGCCGCAGCCACATTAATCCGACGGCGGACCGATTAGCAAAAATCTTCACTGAATGTTACCGCACCTCTTCCCGACGAGTCCTTCAGCCTCCTCGTCGCCTGGACCTTCCGCCAGACGTCCAGGAATTAATCCGCACAAAACGTCGATTTCGTCGCCGGTGGCAACGCCTCCGCGACCCAGTCGACAAGCGGATTTGGCAAGCATTAGCTCAAGAGCTTCGAGCTCGATTACAAGAGGTCCACGATCAAACATGGAATCGGCGCCTCCGTGACGCCGCTGACCGCCCCGACCGTCTATGGCGCATAGTAAAAGAGACCACATCCACTCCTCCTCCTTCTCAGCCCCTCCATGGTCCCCAAGGCCTGGTGTACTCACCTCAGGACAAGGCGGAGGCCCTCGCACATACCCTCGAGCGCCAATTTCGCCTAAACGAGGTCGACGACGACGAAGCTGACGCCCACGAGACCCGCGTCCATCGCCGGGTCCGTCAGCTCCTTCGCCGTCATACTGACACCATCTTTCCACCGGTCACTCTACCGGAGGTGGCGACATACATCAGCAACATACCATCCCGAAAAGCCCCCGGTCCCGATGGTATCCGGCCGGCCCTCCTTCACCACCTCTCTCCAACTGCGCTTTCCTATCTGGTCAATCTATACAATAGCTGCCTTTCTTACAACTACTTCCCTCCTGTATGGAAGCTGGCCCGTGTCATTGCCCTCCCGAAACCTCGAAAAGATCCACTCTTCCCACAGAACTACCGCCCCATTTCCCTCCTCAACTTCCTTGGCAAGATTCTCGAACGTATTATCCTCTCCCACCTCCAATCCTTTCTCGACGCACACTCAGTCCTCATTCCACAACAGTTTGGGTTTCGGGCGGGCCATGGCACGGTCCACCAACTCATCCGCCTCCACGACACCATCCGTACAGCGCAACTGGAGCGCAAAAGTACAGGCATGGTCCTGCTGGACATAGAAAAAGCGTTTGACAGAGTATGGCACGACGGTTTACTATATAAACTTGCAGAATACGGCTGCCCTCTCCACATAATTCACATTCTCAAACGCTTCTTAACCAGGCGTTCCTTTTATGTCATGCAAGGCCGAAACCGAAGCTCAATCCGGCCCGTGGAAGCTGGTGTACCTCAGGGGTCTTTACTCTCCCCAATTCTGTACGCAGTATACACAAATGACATCCCATCCCGTGTCAACAACCATCTCGCGTTATACGCGGATGACACTGCAGTATTCAACTCGCACCGAAACCTCCAATTTATCGCTCTGAACCTCACACGTCACCTAGAACAGATCACTCAATGGAGCAACATATGGAAAATAAAAATTAATGCCGACAAGACACAGGCCATCCTCTTTACAAACAAACGAACGCCGCCGGCTCGCCTGGTAGAGCTGGAAGGCCGACGCATACCATGGTCTCAGACAGTAACCTACCTTGGTCTCACCTTCGACAGCCGCCTCACATGGAAACCCCATGTTGATGGCGTCTGCCACAAGGCTTACGGAATGACACACAAACTCTACCCTCTGTTGAAGAGCCCAGGCCTTTCGACACAATCTAAGCTACTCATCTGGACGTCCTGTGTCCTCTCACTCCTACTATATGGCTGTGAACTGTGGGGACTAGCAGCTGACACACATGTTCTCCAGGTACAAATAGTACAAAGCAAATCACTTAGGATCATATCAAACGCTCCACGATATGTCTCCAACAACGATATCCGTAGACTTCTCCACATTCCTCCGCTGGTCCAGCAAATTCGCCTTCGCGCCTCAAACACCCTCGCCTTCCTACAAAATTCACCACATGATCACCTCACAGTCCTTCGTCGTCCTGTTGGAGATATTCCCTACGCCCATCCGACGCTGATACTCCAGCGCCGATACCGTACCAACTGACGGTTTCACCGCAGTTGGGTCACTCCTGATCTTTTAACCTATCAATTTTTACCATTTATACCGACCTAGAAACATAACAAAGCCATTTCGAACCTAATCACTCATTCTGAAGGCAGGCCAAGAGCGATCCTTCAGCACATAAGCGGACGAAAGTCCCGTCAAGTTTTGCCGTGCCGTGCCGTGCGGCGGGTGCCACTGTGTGGGGAGACGCTGACTAGAGCGGAGCGCTTGCTACTGGTGTTGCTGCTGCCGTACGTTGGTTCGAGATGCCGCCCAAGACTAGCGGGAAGGCCGCCAAGAAGGCTGGCAAGGCGCAGAAGAACATTTCGAAGGGCGACAAGAAGAAGAAGCGCAAGAGGAAGGAGAGCTATGCCATCTACATCTACAAGGTGCTGAAGCAGGTGCACCCTGACACGGGCATCTCGTCGAAGGCGATGAGCATCATGAACAGCTTCGTGAACGACATTTTCGAGCGCATTGCGGCCGAGGCTTCTCGCCTGGCGCACTACAACAAGCGCTCGACCATCACGTCCCGCGAGATCCAGACCGCTGTGCGGCTGTTGCTGCCTGGCGAGCTGGCCAAGCACGCCGTGAGCGAGGGCACGAAGGCGGTGACCAAGTACACGAGCTCCAAGTAAGGAGGTGGCTCTGGAATGGAAGGAAGGATGGAGAAGGCTCCTCCGTTGCGAGAGCGGCAAAACGGCCCTTTTCAGGGCCACCAACTTGCCTTTTGCGGGAAGGGCGGAATTGTTGTTGTTGTTTGTGTGGACGGCTGTGATGTATGTGTGCATTTTGATTGTGGGTGGGGGGGCGCGTCAAAGCGTGTTGCGCGGGGTACGGCCACGAGGTTGGTCGCCGTGGCGTGGAATGGTGGCACGCCTCGTTGGCGTGGTTTTTGACCCATTGGTGTTGTTGGGGTGTGTGTGTTACCCGTCTGCGAGGGGGGACAGTGCGATCGGCGACTTTTGTGTCACCGTAACGACGGCCGTTTGCGGGTTTGTTTTTTTTGCACATCATACATGGCGAGGGTGAAATGTGAAGTGTTTTTGTTTGGTTTTTTTTGCCGCCCACTATTCCCTTTGCTGTACGCCGAGTTTGACAATGGTGCGACGTAACTGCAGCGTGGAGGTGTGTGAGTGACGTTGAAATGAACGTGCCATTAAGACGCATTGTTGTTGTATTGTACTGTACGTGTACGGCGACACGCACGATGATGTACCATTCGACTCTGATGTTTGATAGCCGTGTCTGACTGATTGCGTACGACGCACGCACACCGATGTCGTCATTCAAGATGCACGCTAGACGACGACGGCGGCGGCGGCGGTCGTTTGTTTGGCGAATGTCTGTACACGTGTTTGTCTGTGTCCATCCGGTATGTATTTGTTTGTTTGAAAGTGTTTTGTGTGTCGGTGACGTGGTCCGATCCGTCGCCCCCTGAGTAACTGTCGATCGGCGCGATAGACCGGCGTCACGCAACTGAACCCGAAGTCTTGGGCACACCCGTCATACTGTTGTACACCGTCGCGCTGAGAACGGTAACGAAAGGTTGACTTTGATCGGTCGGAATGTCTGGGCAGAACGTGAGGAATGAGGCAAGAGTGCAAGGAGGGGGGGCAAAAGAGAGAGGAAGGGAAAAAGGGGAGAAACGCATTCGTAGAGCAACGGAACGTTCCCGTGTCGGAGGCGTATTGGAGCCGCACTGAAATGCGTTTAACGGCGGCGCGGCTGCAAGTGTCTGCCGTGGTGAACGTTACCTTTGACGGCTGCATTGGGCTTTGCCTTTGCTTTTGCTTTCGCTTTCGCTTTCGCGTTCGCTTTCGCTTTCCCGGATGTACGTAACGTTTGTTGATATGGTTCTGAGGAAGAGTGTATGACAGTGCCGTGCCGTCCATGTTCGTGTGCCCTCCCATTGTGTGTATGCTATTGTCTGTGTACTTGAATGATGTATGTAGGTGTTAGTGGACATGTTTTACCAGTGGGGGGAAATGGATCGTCGATAGTTGCCGTCACTCTGTCACGGTCGAGATGACGCACCCTCCGTACAGAAAGGTGTCGAGAAAGTGAGTGTGTGTGTGTGTGTGTGTGTGTGTGTGTGTGTGCGTGCGTCCGTGAATTGGCAGTGTTTGGAGGTGGGCGTGCCCTGGATGTGGCTGTTCGTTAGGCGGTAGTGTTGTGTGGACAGGGGAGGGGCATGCGTAACGCTGCTGGCATGGCATTTCGGGAGATGGGAGGGGGCAAACGAGGAAACGAGGAGCGGCGGCCAAAGACGGGACGGGGAGGGGCGCGGGGTGTGGGTGGCTTGCGCCTGTGCTCGGCGTTGTGGTTTGTGCAAAAGAGGAGGAGAAAAACAATGTGAGTTGCCAGGGAGGGGAGCGGTGTTGTGTTGTGGTTGTCGTGGTGTAGCCGCAGACGCGGCTGTCAGTGAACGTGGCGAGACGGACGGATGCGCGGAGGGGCGGGGGCGGCGCATTTCGCCGGTGCCGTGCCGTGCCGTGCCGTGCCATGCCGTGCCATGCCTGAAAGCCGCGTGGTCGCTGTGTTGTTGGTGGCGTGGGGGCGAGGAGAGTACCGTACGGGTGTGCTTGTGCGCCGGAAATGGCACACTGCGCCCGCCCGTCTTGGAGGCTGATGGCTGTGGTGTGGAAATGGGGCGCGGTGATGTTGAAGCAGTTGAAGAACAGAAAAGAAACCAAGAAAACGGAAGGCGTGATGCGGCGGTGGTGGTGAGAGCGGGAAAAACAAAACAAAAAAAAAGAAGGAAAAACAACAAGAAACAAAAAAGAAAACAAAAAGTCTATCAATATTAAAATGTAAATGGAAATGGAAATGGACCCAGGCATAACCTCCCTGCACAAATAGCAGAGAGTCCGATGATAATAAAAATGTGCCAGAATGTTAACGTCCCTACAAAACAAACCCAACGATAATATTAATGAAAGAGTGAACCGTATGTAACATTGCAACAGACATAATGAAACCTGATAAATTGTATAAGGGCAGCAGCGTTGACCTTTGGCCCTGTATTCAGAATAAAAAGAGCCAAAGATCGTTACCCCAATGAAAAAGACACTGAAACACGTATGTAACATAGTAGCGATGGCGAGACATTGTAGCATCTGTGACCAGAGAGTTTGCGCTGGACTGCGCGAGTGTTGCGAGCGGTTCTCAGTCAGTCAGTCAGTCAGTCAGTAGTCGTCGCGTGCAGTACGCTAATAGTCGTCATGCAGAGCGGTCGGTCAGTAGTAGCAGCCGAGTGCGGTTGTTGTGATGTAGGCGGTCGGCAACACTGGTCAAGATGGTGAATAAGGTATACTGTTAATTAATATAATCATTAGATAATGAAAAATTGTATTTATTGTAATTATTCTCCAACAAGTTCCCCAATAATAATTTTTATTTCAAAAGCATTTTTCAAACATTTAATTTTTTATTGAACTAAAGAGTTCGTTGCACTTCACATTTCATTCCACTTCTTTGAAGAAAAATGTCACTAAAATCACAAAAAAAAAGAGAGAATATTATTATTTGCAATGCAGTTCCTCCAAGCGCTGCGCAACAACCAGAGCAGAAATGTGACATCCATTTATTCGGAGGTAAGACTTTAATTCTGATTGTTTTGCACAGGGCCAAAGACCGATATTTCGGTTTAATTGAAGTTTCTTGTCACTGAACGGACTTTTTTAAATGTTGTGTGAAGACTTTATATTTGAGTCAGATTGCGAATTTCACATTTTTGTTGCCATTTTCAATACCTCTCATTGTGGGCGAGGTTACAATTAGCGCAATGTCCATTAGCATCCGTAAATAACATTGTCCATTATTTTAAATTTTGCTGGGAGGTTACAACACACACACAAAAGAAAAAAAAACAAAAAAAAAATTGCATTTATATCCGCTCCTCAATTGTAGATACCCCTTACACAGCTGTGTGCAATGAATGAGTGCTGGCTGGTAATTAATTGCACTCCTTGGAGGGAAATGCCATAGGACGTAGTCTTTAAAAAGTGAATGTTTTTCGTTAAGAGACAAAAGTTACTTTAGAAAAACAGTAATAGTGGGGCTTTTGTTGTTGAACAAAATAAGTACAATGAACATACGTTATCAGATTTGCGCAATGCAGCGTCACACCACCTTTTTGATTATAACACAATATACTATACATCGTCCCGAACCGTGACCAGAGTCGCGAGACGAGCAGAGCACGCCGCCGACGCCCGCTCAGTACAACCGTCCACCCGCTACTACTGTCGACCGACTACTACCTCTCCCGACTCGCGCTACAATATATATAACAACTGTTCCTGGCGACCCGGTGCGTGCCACTACTGTCGTCTGGCGCGGTCCAAGCGCCGACTAGCAGCGATAAAGAACTCTCTGGTCAGACAGAGATGCTGTCATGCCTCGCCATCGCTCTGGTAATGAATACATACGTGTTGCAGCGTGCGTACCACCGGAACACGCAGTGGCGGAGCCAAAGACTGTGTTGTCGAGGTCGAGTGCGAGTGGGAAGAGAGGCAGCGTCGGCACGGAGATGCAAGCGAGCGCGAGACGCACGGGGGCTGCGGCGTGGCGCGTTTGCGGTCGGCGCCTTTGGTGGCAACGGCCGGGACAAGCAGCGGTGTATGGTGTGGTGCGGGGCGGACAGGGGCGGCGGTGGACGGGGAGGAGGCGGCGCGACGACGGCATGGGGGCGAAAACGGGACGGGGGACGGGGGACGGCGGATGTTGAGAGGCGTCACGCGCGGACAGGACACAGACACAGAGACACACAGATTGGAAAGGGAGGGTGCGCGGTAGTAGTTGGGAATGTGCGTACCGTGCGGGATGGGAGTGGGCGAGGAACACGGTCGTGGCCCCTGTTTTGGGTGCGTGTGATGACGTCGGTGTGTTGTGGGAAGGGAAGGTGCTGTGGCGGCGGCGCGTAATGGGCGTAGGCCGAAAAGAGAAAGGAACGTGGGCAGTGTGTTGGCAAGCGTCGGTTCGACTGCGACGTTGATGGGCAGGGCAGGGCAAGGTTAATGGTGGTAGGAGTAGGCGTGTGGGCGCAAAAAATCTGCCGCTGCAGGCGGTGCCGTAACCGCCATGGCGGGAAGGAGAGAGGGCCAAAGAAAGAAAGAAAGAAGAAAAAAAAAAAAAAAAAAAAAAGGAGGGGGGGGGGGGGGGCGAAAGTGGAGAGGCGGTGGTGTGAGAAGGGCGGGGGCGGAAGGAAGGCAGGAAGGACAAGAGGCGAGGCGACGGCTTGCTTTGTGTATCGGTCGGTCTCTGGCTATGCTTCGTTTTCTGCAGCAGGGTCGGTGCGCGGCGTGGCTCGCGGCAGTGGGAACGCCTGGTGGCTGGACGGCCAGCAATGCGGTTGGATGGGCGGCCACAGCACCGCACCTGTGCCCGAGGAGGAGACGCTGGCGGCGGGCCCTGAGGTGAGGCCGGCTCGGCTGGGGCTGTGGATGTGTAGGTGTGGCGCCGCTGCTGCAACAACGAGTAAAACGCGAGAAGAAGGGATGGCGGTAGAGAGGAAAAAAAAAAATATAAAAGGTCGTGTTGTGTTGATGCGCAGGCAGACGCGTACAGAGAGACGAGCCCGGTCTGCAGCAGGGTGTGGCCGTGCCGAGTGCAGAGCAGCGGCGGCTCGGTTCGGTTCGGCCCGGCCCGGCGGGCCGCGCTGTTGTCGCGGACGTGAGCGCCCCCTGGCGGGTGGCCGGAGGCGGCGCGGCGTGTTGGACGTGTGGCTGGTGGCAGTGCACAATTTGCGAGTGGCTGGCGGTGTGGTGTGGCGGTTGGCGCGTCGGGCGGCGGAGAGGTATGTGTTGCGGGCGCCCTTTGCTGCGCTGCGTCGTTGCGTGTGCCGTACAGGGCGGGCGCTTGTCGACTGTGTGGCGAATTGGCGTGAAACGGCTGCCGAGAGGTGTGTGGTAGCGAGCCGGTCGGTGGTGTCAGTGCGAAGGGGAATGTGCGTGCGTTTGGCGGTTTCGGTGTGCTTTTTGCGGCGTGAGAGTGGGAATTAGTGGGGCCGGCTGTTGTGTTGGTTCCTTGTGTCTTGTGTCGCGTAGCGTGATGGCAACGTGGAAGGACGCCGGTTTCGTTTCGAGCCTTGCGTGTGGTTGTCGACGTTGACTGGTTGGCGTGTGCCGATGCACGTGCATGTGTGGGTCGCGAGTGCGTTTTTGGCTGGCTGTGTGTGTGTGTGTGTGTGTTTTGGGGGGGGGGGAAGGGGGAGGCGGTGGTGAAAGTGCAGTCGTTGCCACGGGCGTCGTCGGGTGGGGCTGGCTGGGGCTGTGCGTCGTGGCGGAAAGGTGGTAGGTTGCGGGAAGCGAGCCCGTCGTTGACGGTGTCGCGTGAGTTGTGAATCGAGTGGGGCGCGGGGCGCGGGACAGGAGCAGCGTGCCGCTGCGTCGTGGTCGTCAGCAGAGGCTGTGCGTGTGCTTGTCCTTTTTGTGGGCGGTTCGTGCGAGGCGTTTTTGTTTTGTGTTGCCCTAGTTGTTAGTTTATTTTGTTTGTGTTTGTTATTTTGAGACGACGACTGGTTGGTGGCGTGCGCGCGAAGTGGCGGTGTGCGCTTCCCGTGTCGTTTGTGTTGTTTGGTTTTTTTGTTTTTGTGTGTTTTTTTTTGCACTGGGCCCCGGTGGGTGGGTGCGTGTGTGTCGATTGCCGGCTGGCGAAAGGTGCGCCATCGGCGGGGTGGGTCGCCGGCACAAGTAGAGGCGGCGGCGTTGTTGCTGTTGTTGTGTGGTGTTTGTTTTGTTCGGCTGTGTCGGCGAGCTGTGTTGCGGTGCGTGTGAATGGTGGTGCAAAAGTGCTGGCGTTGGGGCTGCGACTGCGACGGCGGCGAGCCGCGGGCGCGCCATTGATAGTGATGTTGTGAACAGCGGCTGTGTACGGTAGTGGTGTTGTTGTAGCACGACGTGCATCCGGGCCGGCGCGGAAAGCGCAGTTGCGGGCGGTTGCCCTTCGGTGCCAGCCCATGTCGCGTGAGCGGCGGGTTGCTCTGGTGTCGACACGTGGTGCTCTGGGTTGTTGTGTGGTGCCCTTTGGCCGGTGGGGGTGGTTCGCGTGTGTCTCGTTCGCGCTCGGTGTCTGGTCGTGGTCGTGCTGCTCCCCCGTCTGTCTGCGGTTTCCGACGTCGTCTGTACGTTTTTGTTCGTTTGCGGCGTGCCTGCCGACGTCGTCCCGTCGCGACCTTTCAACCGAAAGTGTGGCGCCCGAAGGTGAACGAACGTAACCCTGACCTCGGCGCTTTACGCTGAGCCGAGCGAACCGAACCTAACCTGTGGTGTGGCGAGGTGAGCTCAGCCTGTGAGCCCCTAACGTCTACGTAAGGTAAGCTGTCCGGCTCACGCCTCACGTTTGAACGCTTTTTTAACCTACGTTTGACGCTTCTTAACCTAGCACTGACCCCTTAACCTAACGTGTAACCTAACCTAACCTAACCTAACCTCTGACGCCTGACGTGTTTGAATGCTTAACCTAAGTTTGACGCTTAACCTAACCCAAGTCCCCTTAACCTAACCCACGTCCACCTAACCTAACCTAACCTAACGTAGACGTGTAAACGTAATGTGTAACGCGTAACGTGTAAGGTCGGCTGTCGTGTGTGCTTGACGGCAGATTGGGTTGGTCTGTAGATTCGGATTGCGGTTTGCCTCGGTCGAGGGGTTGGGTCGGAAGCGGCGAGGGGCGGCGGCGCCTGTTGCGCAGGCGGCGTCCGTTTGCGGCGGGCAATTGTTGAGAAACGGCTGTGAATGTTGGCGGGCGAGAGGAGGAGGACGGCGCGCGATGTGGCCCGACGGCTGCGGGCCGATCGGGAAACGGCGGGAGGGCGACGGAAGGCGATGGGGCGGCGGAGGCGCGTTTGCACGGCCGTCATCGCCGCACGCCTCGGCTTGTGTGGCTGTGGCGCCGGCCGCGCTGGCCGGGCTGCCGCGGCGACGGTGTGGGAGTTTTGCCGAAGGTTTGGCCATTGTGGCGGGTCGTCGGCTGGGGCTGTGGGGGCGGCATTTGGGCGGGGGCGGCGATTCTCGGCGGGCCGACCCAGGCTGTAGCGCGCGGTAGCTGCAGTTTGGCCGTGGTTTGCGGCGCTGCCGTGGCGACTGGTTGGCGACTGTGGTGTGGCTGTGTGTAGCCCCATCCTCGGTGGTTTGAAAGGCGCGGGCGGTTGTGGCGCAGGTTTGGGGCTGCTCCGCACAGGCTGTCGGACGTTGGGCGGTAGCAAGCGCGGGAGGCGCGGCGCGGCGGCGCGCAGAGTGGCGGCCGCTCTCTCGGCCGTCCGCGCCCGCCCGCGACACTGGCTGGGCCTTGTGATTCTCTGCTCTGCTGCTGTGCTGTGCTTGCGTGCCTGCCGTCCCGCTCGCTCTCGCTGTGTGTTACGCGCGTCGTCGAAATGGCAGATCAGGCGGCTACGAACGAGACTGCTGCGGCACCCGCCGCCACCGGCACTACGAAGAAGGCCAAGTCTGCGTCGTCTGCGAAGAAGCCGCGCGCCAAGCCTGCGCACCCGCGCACCTCTGAGATGGTGACGGCCGCCATCAAGAGTCTGAAGGAGCGCGGCGGGTCGTCGCTGCAGGCGATCAAGAAGTACATAGCCGCGCACTACAAGCTGGACGCGGAGAAGCTGGCGCCGTTTATCAAGAAGTACCTCAAGTCGGCCGTCGTGGCGGGCGAGCTGGTGCAGACGAAGGGGAAGGGCGCGTCCGGCTCGTTCAAGCTTGCCGGCGCCGGCGGCGGGGGGGCGGCCGAGGGCGGCAAGGCTCGTGCTGGCGGTGCCAAGAAGAAGCGCGCCGCTCCGGCCAGCAAGGAGAAGAAGGGCGCCCGTGCGGCCGGCGCAAAGAAGGCTGGTGGCGTGAAGGCGGCGACCGGTCGGAAGGCGGGCGCCGCCAAGAAGGCGTCTGCGGCGTCGGCCGCTCCCGCGGGTGCGAAGAAGGCGGCTGCGGCCAAGCCGGCCAAGGCCAAGTCGCCGTCGAAGGCGAAGAAGGCCGCCAAGGTTCCGACGAAGAAGCCGAAGGCGCCGCGCCCGAAGAAGGCGACGACGCCGTCTAAGGCGAAGGCTTCGCCCAAGAAGAAGAAGTAGAGTAGAGGAGAAAGAGATGGGGGAAAGGAAGGGTTTGGCGCTTGACTCCGTCGTCCCCACCCCCCGTCGTCGTCTAGTGGCGCGCAAGAGACGCGCGGCCCAAAACGGCCCTTCTCAGGGCCATCAAAGCACGTCGGGGAAGGTTTTGATTGTCGTGTTGCGTTTGGTGTGGGTGTCTGTCTGTATGCCCGTGGGGATGCTGTTTGCGTGCCGTGGTGGTTGGATTGCGGGGGTCGGTGGCGGGTGTGGGCGGCGGTAGCGGTAAGCGGTGTTGTTGTTGTTGTTGTTGTTGTTGTTGTCGTGGTTGATTGTCGCCGTGTTTGTGGCGGCGGCCGACGGTTGGTTTTCTGTCACGTTGTTTAGTTTGAATACGTTGGTTGGCTTGCCTGCGTTCGTTCTTCTCGGATGTCTGTCTTGTCGAGTCGTGTCTGGTCTTTGTTTTGTTCCTTTGTGTGTGTGTGTGTTATGTTTTGCAACGGGGAGCACGTTGAGATGCGGAAGGAGTCGGCGGGGATTTCGGTGGCGTGTAGAGCGAGCGAGCGCGTCGGAGTGGAGTGCGGGTTTTTTTTGTTTTCGAAACGAAAGCGGCGGCCGGCCAGCCACCCGTGCGGTGTGACGTCGGCCGTTGGGTATTGTGCGCTTTGAGCGCCGGGGAGGGATGATGTGTGATTGTTGCGCGCTGCTAGCAGGCAGGCAGAGTGAGCGGGTGTGGCGGACGGACGGGAAGTGGTGGTTTTTGTTTTTGGGTTGCGGGGCGAGAGGCAGGCGACCGACAAAGTTTGCTCGCGACGGAGAGATGTTAGTGGCCCTGAAAAGGGCCGTTTTTGTTTGTGCGGTGCGGTGCCGCGGCGCGGTTTAGGCGCGCTCGCCGCGGATGCGGCGCGCGAGCTGGATGTCCTTGGGCATGATGGTGACGCGCTTGGCGTGGATTGCGCACAGGTTGGTGTCTTCGAAGAGGCCGACGAGGTAGGCCTCGCTGGCCTCCTGCAGGGCCATGACTGCGGAGCTCTGGAAGCGCAGGTCGGTCTTGAAGTCCTGGGCGATCTCGCGCACTAGGCGCTGGAATGGCAGCTTGCGGATGAGCAGCTCTGTGCTCTTCTGGTAGCGCCTGATTTCTCGCAGGGCGACGGTGCCCGGCCTGTAGCGGTGGGGCTTCTTGACGCCTCCGGTGGCGGGCGCGCTCTTCCTCGCCGCCTTGGTGGCGAGCTGTTTGCGCGGCGCCTTTCCGCCGGTGGACTTGCGGGCCGTTTGCTTTGTGCGGGCCATGGCGGTAGCGGTAGCGGAGCGGCGTGCGTGGAGGTTAGGTGTGGCGCGGCGTCCGGTGCTGCCTTGACAACGGGCCCGCGCGCCTCCGTGCTGCGCTTATATGCCCTCGGTTGCGCGTGGTGGGGGGAGGGCGGGCCAGAGTCTATATAGGGGGGCGGCGGGCGCGCAGTATGGTTAAGATGAGCAGCGTAGGACGTGATGTCGCGAGAGGCGGCAACTCGACGACAGAAGAAGCAGTTTCCCCCGCTCCCGCCCTGTACATCAAGTGCAAGGAGGTCGAGTGGGTAGAACTATACGATGAGATGGGGCAGAGCTGCGACAAGGAGGTCGTCGTAGAGTCCGTCGACTCCGACGCCACCATCAAGCTCCAGGCCGCTGACTGGAACGACTACAGGGCCCTGAAGGCCCTTGTGGCCGCTCACACGGTGGACGCCCCGGAAAGAGGTGCGATGGGTCAAAAGACTCGTCGCAAAGAAGTAACCAAGGCGCTTCTGAGGGGACTACCTTGGATCCTGACGGAGCGAGCAGTGGAAGAAGGACTGCGCCGCCAGGGTTTTGTTGGGGCAACCGTCAGGTTGCACAACAGAACCAATAGGACGAAGCCGCCTCTGTTTATTGTCGCCACACCAGCGGCGGACAACGGCAGGGACGTTCTTGACATCCGGAAGCTGTTGGGCTTCCACGTGCAGCCGGAGACTCTCCCCCCCCACCTGGACATGAAGCCGCAGTGTTTCAAGTGCCAGGAGGAAGGGCATGTGGCAAAGCACTGCCGCAACGCCGCCAGGTGCGTCAAGTGCGGGCGTCACCATGACACCCGCACCTGTACCAGCACCAAAGCCGTCAAACCGACGTGCGCCCGCTGCGGCGGTGAGCACGTCGCCAGCTGGCGCGGATGTCAGGCCTTCAATGGCCCAAATCCCGCCACTGCTAAGAAGACTGCGGCCCAGACAAAGAGGCGACGCCGCAGGAGAAGGAGACAACGTTCTGCAGCTGCGGCGAGCAACGGAGGGACAGAAACAGCGAGAGGAGGAGGCAACGCCGCGGGAACAACGGCGGCACCCGGAGGAGATTCGAGGACGGCCACCGCTCACGTGCGGCCGCCTTCCCCCGCCGCCTGTGGCAAGGGCGGTGGAGGGGGGCGGCGGTGCGACGCAGCGAGGGGGAAGACGGCGGCGACAGCTGGTCCCGACATCGACTCGGCCCTCCAGGAGGCGGAATCACGATTCCGCATGGTCCTCCATGCAGAGATGGAGGCCGCCTGCCTCACTCTCCGTGAACACCTCCGCAGCAATACCAGCAAGGGGACGCAGGCGCTGCAGACGGATCAGCAGCACAAAGACGACGGGCCGACAACACCGGCAACAGATGCAGCACACCCCAGGCGTGACCAGGCCACACAAACGGCCTGGCCGAAGAAGTTGACCATCGGTCGAGCCATACAGGTCTCGTCAGAAGGCACGGGAGCACTGGGAGCACGTCAGGACCAAAGCGTCCAAACCAAGGAGTTCGTCAACCACTGGGGAAACCTAGTGGACAGCGAAATCCTGGACGACACCATCCCAAACGTGGCCGACCGAGACGAATACCAAATGAGCTTCCTGCAAAGCAGGGAGCTCATAAGAAGAAAGGAGGAAGCCCTAGAAGAGCAGTTCCGAAGACGGAGAGACGAGCAAGAGGCGGAGCGTGACAGAAGACGCGAAGCCCGCCGTGATCGCCAGCGGCAACGCTGGCAACACGGAAAATAAAGAGAAGGCAAGACACAAGCAGTTCTGGCCGGGTTTTGCAGGTTTTCCTTGGCCGCTAAGGTAAATACCGGAACTGTCCCCTATAAACTCCTGCAAATAAATTCCCAATTGGGAGAAATGTCCCCCCCTTCCTTGCACCCCAGCAAAAAAGAATAAACAGAGCCAAAGCAGAATAACCAAACCAAATGGCTGAAAAGAGCATTGCGCGCTCTCAAGCAGCCCGCCCTTCTCCATCTGAGAAGGGAATGAAAAGTGCAAAAAAAAAAAAAAAAAAAAAAAAAAAAAAAAAAAAAAAAAAAAAAAAAAAAAAAGCGCTGGGCGCAGACCGTAGCCGACTCGCCAGCCGCTGCAGCCGCTGTTTGTGCACGTTTTGCTTTGCCCGAGGAAGGAAGGATGACAGGCCGCGGCAAGGGAGGAAAGGGGCTCGGCAAGGGTGGCGCCAAGCGGCACCGCAAGGTGTTGCGCGACAACATCCAGGGCATCACGAAGCCCGCCATCCGCCGCCTGGCTCGCAGGGGCGGCGTGAAGCGCATCTCTGGTCTGATCTACGAGGAGACCCGCGGGGTGCTGAAGGTGTTCCTGGAGAACGTGATCCGCGACGCGGTGACGTACACTGAGCACGCCAAGCGCAAGACTGTGACGGCCATGGACGTGGTGTACGCCCTGAAGAGGCAGGGGCGCACCCTGTACGGTTTCGGCGGTTAGGCTGCGTCGCAGCGGGCGCTGGCCTTCCCGCGGCCGTGCTTGTGGGTGGGAGAGACTAGAAAACGGCCCTTTTCAGGGCCACCACACTGTTCGGAAGTTGAAAAGTGCGAAAGAGTCTGTGTTGTTGCTGCGTGTGTGCGCTGTGTTGTTTGTTTGTTTCTTTCTTTCTTTCCGTTTGAGCGACGTGATGTGACTGGGAGGGGAGAAGGAAAGGAAACGTGTCATGTGGCTGGCTGTGTGTGGAGCTGCTTCGTTTGTGTGTCTTTGTATCGATCGCGACGGAGATGGCGGGCTGTGTGTTGTTGTGCGAGAGGCGGTGATTATTTGCTTGCGTGGTTTGGCTCTGTGTGTTTGTTTGCGGCGGCGTTGGGGTTTCCGAGGCAAGGCGTGTGGGCATAGGCGGCCGGATCAGCTGTTTCGTTCGTGTCGACGGCCGTTGCGCGCGGGAGTGGAGGGCGGTGTGTCGACACGCCTCCCTTTAACAATGGTCATTATTGCTGCCGTTGTCGGTTTGGAAGGCGACTGCGACCGTGCAAAATGTGTGTGTGTGTGTGTGTGTGTTGGGCCACACGGGCTGTGTGGGCGACAAGATGGCGGACGTGCGCCGGCGGCGGCTGTGCTGTGACAGTGCAAAGTTAAAACAAAACAAGGTGCGGCGAGGACGACTGCAATTTTGCTTTGGACGTAGGTTTGTGTGGTGGCCCTGAAAAGGGCCGATTGTTGTGGGCCGAGCCGGCAAAGCGCGTTGCGTGCAGGGGAGCACGCGGCGCTGCGATTGCCTGGCCTCCTTTAGGCCTTCTTCTCGGTCTTCTTTGGCAGCAGGACGGCCTGGATGTTGGGCAGGACACCACCCTGTGCGATGGTGACGCCCGACAGGAGCTTGTTGAGCTCCTCGTCGTTGCGGATGGCAAGCTGCAGGTGGCGCGGGATGATGCGCGTCTTCTTGTTGTCGCGGGCCGCGTTTCCGGCCAGCTCGAGCACCTCAGCCGCGAGGTACTCCATGACGGCGGCGAGGTAGACGGGCGCCCCGGCGCCGACGCGCTCTGCGTAGTTTCCCTTGCGCAGGAGGCGGTGGATTCTGCCGACCGGGAACTGGAGCCCAGCCCTGCTTGAGCGGGACTTTGACTTGCCCTTGACTTTGCCTCCCTTTCCGCGTCCGGACATGGCGATGGGCTAGCGACGGTGCACACGAAACGGAAACGAAAACGACCGGTGCGAGCGGCAGCGAGTCGAGCAGCGGAGTGCGTGCCGGCGCAGCCGGGGTGGGGGTGCTTTATGGGCTCGGGTGCGGCGGCCGGTTGCGCGCGCGCCCCATTGGTCGGCGGCCGCAACAGGGCGAGCTGGTAAAGGTGCGGCGGCGGCTGGCGGCGGGTGCCACTGTGTGGGGAGACGCTGACTAGAGCGGAGCGCTTGCTACTGGTGTTGCTGCTGCCGTACGTTGGTTCGAGATGCCGCCCAAGACTAGCGGGAAGGCCGCCAAGAAGGCTGGCAAGGCGCAGAAGAACATTTCGAAGGGCGACAAGAAGAAGAAGCGCAAGAGGAAGGAGAGCTATGCCATCTACATCTACAAGGTGCTGAAGCAGGTGCACCCTGACACGGGCATCTCGTCGAAGGCGATGAGCATCATGAACAGCTTCGTGAACGACATTTTCGAGCGCATTGCGGCCGAGGCTTCTCGCCTGGCGCACTACAACAAGCGCTCGACCATCACGTCCCGCGAGATCCAGACCGCTGTGCGGCTGTTGCTGCCTGGCGAGCTGGCCAAGCACGCCGTGAGCGAGGGCACGAAGGCGGTGACCAAGTACACGAGCTCCAAGTAAGGAGGTGGCTCTGGAATGGAAGGAAGGATGGAGAAGGCTCCTCCGTTGCGAGAGCGGCAAAACGGCCCTTTTCAGGGCCACCAACTTGCCTTTTGCGGGAAGGGCGGAATTGTTGTTGTTGTTTGTGTGGACGGCTGTGATGTATGTGTGCATTTTGATTGTGGGTGGGGGGGCGCGTCAAAGCGTGTTGCGCGGGGTACGGCCACGAGGTTGGTCGCCGTGGCGTGGAATGGTGGCACGCCTCGTTGGCGTGGTTTTTGACCCATTGGTGTTGTTGGGGTGTGTGTGTTACCCGTCTGCGAGGGGGGACAGTGCGATCGGCGACTTTTGTGTCACCGTAACGACGGCCGTTTGCGGGTTTGTTTTTTTTGCACATCATACATGGCGAGGGTGAAATGTGAAGTGTTTTTGTTTGGTTTTTTTTGCCGCCCACTATTCCCTTTGCTGTACGCCGAGTTTGACAATGGTGCGACGTAACTGCAGCGTGGAGGTGTGTGAGTGACGTTGAAATGAACGTGCCATTAAGACGCATTGTTGTTGTATTGTACTGTACGTGTACGGCGACACGCACGATGATGTACCATTCGACTCTGATGTTTGATAGCCGTGTCTGACTGATTGCGTACGACGCACGCACACCGATGTCGTCATTCAAGATGCACGCTAGACGACGACGGCGGCGGCGGCGGTCGTTTGTTTGGCGAATGTCTGTACACGTGTTTGTCTGTGTCCATCCGGTATGTATTTGTTTGTTTGAAAGTGTTTTGTGTGTCGGTGACGTGGTCCGATCCGTCGCCCCCTGAGTAACTGTCGATCGGCGCGATAGACCGGCGTCACGCAACTGAACCCGAAGTCTTGGGCACACCCGTCATACTGTTGTACACCGTCGCGCTGAGAACGGTAACGAAAGGTTGACTTTGATCGGTCGGAATGTCTGGGCAGAACGTGAGGAATGAGGCAAGAGTGCAAGGAGGGGGGGCAAAAGAGAGAGGAAGGGAAAAAGGGGAGAAACGCATTCGTAGAGCAACGGAACGTTCCCGTGTCGGAGGCGTATTGGAGCCGCACTGAAATGCGTTTAACGGCGGCGCGGCTGCAAGTGTCTGCCGTGGTGAACGTTACCTTTGACGGCTGCATTGGGCTTTGCCTTTGCTTTTGCTTTCGCTTTCGCTTTCGCGTTCGCTTTCGCTTTCCCGGATGTACGTAACGTTTGTTGATATGGTTCTGAGGAAGAGTGTATGACAGTGCCGTGCCGTCCATGTTCGTGTGCCCTCCCATTGTGTGTATGCTATTGTCTGTGTACTTGAATGATGTATGTAGGTGTTAGTGGACATGTTTTACCAGTGGGGGGAAATGGATCGTCGATAGTTGCCGTCACTCTGTCACGGTCGAGATGACGCACCCTCCGTACAGAAAGGTGTCGAGAAAGTGAGTGTGTGTGTGTGTGTGTGTGTGTGTGTGTGTGTGCGTGCGTCCGTGAATTGGCAGTGTTTGGAGGTGGGCGTGCCCTGGATGTGGCTGTTCGTTAGGCGGTAGTGTTGTGTGGACAGGGGAGGGGCATGCGTAACGCTGCTGGCATGGCATTTCGGGAGATGGGAGGGGGCAAACGAGGAAACGAGGAGCGGCGGCCAAAGACGGGACGGGGAGGGGCGCGGGGTGTGGGTGGCTTGCGCCTGTGCTCGGCGTTGTGGTTTGTGCAAAAGAGGAGGAGAAAAACAATGTGAGTTGCCAGGGAGGGGAGCGGTGTTGTGTTGTGGTTGTCGTGGTGTAGCCGCAGACGCGGCTGTCAGTGAACGTGGCGAGACGGACGGATGCGCGGAGGGGCGGGGGCGGCGCATTTCGCCGGTGCCGTGCCGTGCCGTGCCGTGCCATGCCGTGCCATGCCTGAAAGCCGCGTGGTCGCTGTGTTGTTGGTGGCGTGGGGGCGAGGAGAGTACCGTACGGGTGTGCTTGTGCGCCGGAAATGGCACACTGCGCCCGCCCGTCTTGGAGGCTGATGGCTGTGGTGTGGAAATGGGGCGCGGTGATGTTGAAGCAGTTGAAGAACAGAAAAGAAACCAAGAAAACGGAAGGCGTGATGCGGCGGTGGTGGTGAGAGCGGGAAAAACAAAACAAAAAAAAAGAAGGAAAAACAACAAGAAACAAAAAAGAAAACAAAAAGTCTATCAATATTAAAATGTAAATGGAAATGGAAATGGACCCAGGCATAACCTCCCTGCACAAATAGCAGAGAGTCCGATGATAATAAAAATGTGCCAGAATGTTAACGTCCCTACAAAACAAACCCAACGATAATATTAATGAAAGAGTGAACCGTATGTAACATTGCAACAGACATAATGAAACCTGATAAATTGTATAAGGGCAGCAGCGTTGACCTTTGGCCCTGTATTCAGAATAAAAAGAGCCAAAGATCGTTACCCCAATGAAAAAGACACTGAAACACGTATGTAACATAGTAGCGATGGCGAGACATTGTAGCATCTGTGACCAGAGAGTTTGCGCTGGACTGCGCGAGTGTTGCGAGCGGTTCTCAGTCAGTCAGTCAGTCAGTCAGTAGTCGTCGCGTGCAGTACGCTAATAGTCGTCATGCAGAGCGGTCGGTCAGTAGTAGCAGCCGAGTGCGGTTGTTGTGATGTAGGCGGTCGGCAACACTGGTCAAGATGGTGAATAAGGTATACTGTTAATTAATATAATCATTAGATAATGAAAAATTGTATTTATTGTAATTATTCTCCAACAAGTTCCCCAATAATAATTTTTATTTCAAAAGCATTTTTCAAACATTTAATTTTTTATTGAACTAAAGAGTTCGTTGCACTTCACATTTCATTCCACTTCTTTGAAGAAAAATGTCACTAAAATCACAAAAAAAAAGAGAGAATATTATTATTTGCAATGCAGTTCCTCCAAGCGCTGCGCAACAACCAGAGCAGAAATGTGACATCCATTTATTCGGAGGTAAGACTTTAATTCTGATTGTTTTGCACAGGGCCAAAGACCGATATTTCGGTTTAATTGAAGTTTCTTGTCACTGAACGGACTTTTTTAAATGTTGTGTGAAGACTTTATATTTGAGTCAGATTGCGAATTTCACATTTTTGTTGCCATTTTCAATACCTCTCATTGTGGGCGAGGTTACAATTAGCGCAATGTCCATTAGCATCCGTAAATAACATTGTCCATTATTTTAAATTTTGCTGGGAGGTTACAACACACACACAAAAGAAAAAAAAACAAAAAAAAAATTGCATTTATATCCGCTCCTCAATTGTAGATACCCCTTACACAGCTGTGTGCAATGAATGAGTGCTGGCTGGTAATTAATTGCACTCCTTGGAGGGAAATGCCATAGGACGTAGTCTTTAAAAAGTGAATGTTTTTCGTTAAGAGACAAAAGTTACTTTAGAAAAACAGTAATAGTGGGGCTTTTGTTGTTGAACAAAATAAGTACAATGAACATACGTTATCAGATTTGCGCAATGCAGCGTCACACCACCTTTTTGATTATAACACAATATACTATACATCGTCCCGAACCGTGACCAGAGTCGCGAGACGAGCAGAGCACGCCGCCGACGCCCGCTCAGTACAACCGTCCACCCGCTACTACTGTCGACCGACTACTACCTCTCCCGACTCGCGCTACAATATATATAACAACTGTTCCTGGCGACCCGGTGCGTGCCACTACTGTCGTCTGGCGCGGTCCAAGCGCCGACTAGCAGCGATAAAGAACTCTCTGGTCAGACAGAGATGCTGTCATGCCTCGCCATCGCTCTGGTAATGAATACATACGTGTTGCAGCGTGCGTACCACCGGAACACGCAGTGGCGGAGCCAAAGACTGTGTTGTCGAGGTCGAGTGCGAGTGGGAAGAGAGGCAGCGTCGGCACGGAGATGCAAGCGAGCGCGAGACGCACGGGGGCTGCGGCGTGGCGCGTTTGCGGTCGGCGCCTTTGGTGGCAACGGCCGGGACAAGCAGCGGTGTATGGTGTGGTGCGGGGCGGACAGGGGCGGCGGTGGACGGGGAGGAGGCGGCGCGACGACGGCATGGGGGCGAAAACGGGACGGGGGACGGGGGACGGCGGATGTTGAGAGGCGTCACGCGCGGACAGGACACAGACACAGAGACACACAGATTGGAAAGGGAGGGTGCGCGGTAGTAGTTGGGAATGTGCGTACCGTGCGGGATGGGAGTGGGCGAGGAACACGGTCGTGGCCCCTGTTTTGGGTGCGTGTGATGACGTCGGTGTGTTGTGGGAAGGGAAGGTGCTGTGGCGGCGGCGCGTAATGGGCGTAGGCCGAAAAGAGAAAGGAACGTGGGCAGTGTGTTGGCAAGCGTCGGTTCGACTGCGACGTTGATGGGCAGGGCAGGGCAAGGTTAATGGTGGTAGGAGTAGGCGTGTGGGCGCAAAAAATCTGCCGCTGCAGGCGGTGCCGTAACCGCCATGGCGGGAAGGAGAGAGGGCCAAAGAAAGAAAGAAAGAAGAAAAAAAAAAAAAAAAAAAAAAGGAGGGGGGGGGGGGGGGGCGAAAGTGGAGAGGCGGTGGTGTGAGAAGGGCGGGGGCGGAAGGAAGGCAGGAAGGACAAGAGGCGAGGCGACGGCTTGCTTTGTGTATCGGTCGGTCTCTGGCTATGCTTCGTTTTCTGCAGCAGGGTCGGTGCGCGGCGTGGCTCGCGGCAGTGGGAACGCCTGGTGGCTGGACGGCCAGCAATGCGGTTGGATGGGCGGCCACAGCACCGCACCTGTGCCCGAGGAGGAGACGCTGGCGGCGGGCCCTGAGGTGAGGCCGGCTCGGCTGGGGCTGTGGATGTGTAGGTGTGGCGCCGCTGCTGCAACAACGAGTAAAACGCGAGAAGAAGGGATGGCGGTAGAGAGGAAAAAAAAAAATATAAAAGGTCGTGTTGTGTTGATGCGCAGGCAGACGCGTACAGAGAGACGAGCCCGGTCTGCAGCAGGGTGTGGCCGTGCCGAGTGCAGAGCAGCGGCGGCTCGGTTCGGTTCGGCCCGGCCCGGCGGGCCGCGCTGTTGTCGCGGACGTGAGCGCCCCCTGGCGGGTGGCCGGAGGCGGCGCGGCGTGTTGGACGTGTGGCTGGTGGCAGTGCACAATTTGCGAGTGGCTGGCGGTGTGGTGTGGCGGTTGGCGCGTCGGGCGGCGGAGAGGTATGTGTTGCGGGCGCCCTTTGCTGCGCTGCGTCGTTGCGTGTGCCGTACAGGGCGGGCGCTTGTCGACTGTGTGGCGAATTGGCGTGAAACGGCTGCCGAGAGGTGTGTGGTAGCGAGCCGGTCGGTGGTGTCAGTGCGAAGGGGAATGTGCGTGCGTTTGGCGGTTTCGGTGTGCTTTTTGCGGCGTGAGAGTGGGAATTAGTGGGGCCGGCTGTTGTGTTGGTTCCTTGTGTCTTGTGTCGCGTAGCGTGATGGCAACGTGGAAGGACGCCGGTTTCGTTTCGAGCCTTGCGTGTGGTTGTCGACGTTGACTGGTTGGCGTGTGCCGATGCACGTGCATGTGTGGGTCGCGAGTGCGTTTTTGGCTGGCTGTGTGTGTGTGTGTGTGTGTTTTGGGGGGGGGGAAGGGGGAGGCGGTGGTGAAAGTGCAGTCGTTGCCACGGGCGTCGTCGGGTGGGGCTGGCTGGGGCTGTGCGTCGTGGCGGAAAGGTGGTAGGTTGCGGGAAGCGAGCCCGTCGTTGACGGTGTCGCGTGAGTTGTGAATCGAGTGGGGCGCGGGGCGCGGGACAGGAGCAGCGTGCCGCTGCGTCGTGGTCGTCAGCAGAGGCTGTGCGTGTGCTTGTCCTTTTTGTGGGCGGTTCGTGCGAGGCGTTTTTGTTTTGTGTTGCCCTAGTTGTTAGTTTATTTTGTTTGTGTTTGTTATTTTGAGACGACGACTGGTTGGTGGCGTGCGCGCGAAGTGGCGGTGTGCGCTTCCCGTGTCGTTTGTGTTGTTTGGTTTTTTTGTTTTTGTGTGTTTTTTTTTGCACTGGGCCCCGGTGGGTGGGTGCGTGTGTGTCGATTGCCGGCTGGCGAAAGGTGCGCCATCGGCGGGGTGGGTCGCCGGCACAAGTAGAGGCGGCGGCGTTGTTGCTGTTGTTGTGTGGTGTTTGTTTTGTTCGGCTGTGTCGGCGAGCTGTGTTGCGGTGCGTGTGAATGGTGGTGCAAAAGTGCTGGCGTTGGGGCTGCGACTGCGACGGCGGCGAGCCGCGGGCGCGCCATTGATAGTGATGTTGTGAACAGCGGCTGTGTACGGTAGTGGTGTTGTTGTAGCACGACGTGCATCCGGGCCGGCGCGGAAAGCGCAGTTGCGGGCGGTTGCCCTTCGGTGCCAGCCCATGTCGCGTGAGCGGCGGGTTGCTCTGGTGTCGACACGTGGTGCTCTGGGTTGTTGTGTGGTGCCCTTTGGCCGGTGGGGGTGGTTCGCGTGTGTCTCGTTCGCGCTCGGTGTCTGGTCGTGGTCGTGCTGCTCCCCCGTCTGTCGGCGGTTTCCGACGTCGTCTGTACGTTTTTGTTCGTTTGCGGCGTGCCTGCCGACGTCGTCCCGTCGCGACCTTTCAACCGAAAGTGTGGCGCCCGAAGGTGAACGAACGTAACCCTGACCTCGGCGCTTTACGCTGAGCCGAGCGAACCGAACCTAACCTGTGGTGTGGCGAGGTGAGCTCAGCCTGTGAGCCCCTAACGTCTACGTAAGGTAAGCTGTCCGGCTCACGCCTCACGTTTGAACGCTTTTTTAACCTACGTTTGACGCTTCTTAACCTAGCACTGACCCCTTAACCTAACGTGTAACCTAACCTAACCTAACCTAACCTCTGACGCCTGACGTGTTTGAATGCTTAACCTAAGTTTGACGCTTAACCTAACCCAAGTCCCCTTAACCTAACCCACGTCCACCTAACCTAACCTAACCTAACGTAGACGTGTAAACGTAATGTGTAACGCGTAACGTGTAAGGTCGGCTGTCGTGTGTGCTTGACGGCAGATTGGGTTGGTCTGTAGATTCGGATTGCGGTTTGCCTCGGTCGAGGGGTTGGGTCGGAAGCGGCGAGGGGCGGCGGCGCCTGTTGCGCAGGCGGCGTCCGTTTGCGGCGGGCAATTGTTGAGAAACGGCTGTGAATGTTGGCGGGCGAGAGGAGGAGGACGGCGCGCGATGTGGCCCGACGGCTGCGGGCCGATCGGGAAACGGCGGGAGGGCGACGGAAGGCGATGGGGCGGCGGAGGCGCGTTTGCACGGCCGTCATCGCCGCACGCCTCGGCTTGTGTGGCTGTGGCGCCGGCCGCGCTGGCCGGGCTGCCGCGGCGACGGTGTGGGAGTTTTGCCGAAGGTTTGGCCATTGTGGCGGGTCGTCGGCTGGGGCTGTGGGGGCGGCATTTGGGCGGGGGCGGCGATTCTCGGCGGGCCGACCCAGGCTGTAGCGCGCGGTAGCTGCAGTTTGGCCGTGGTTTGCGGCGCTGCCGTGGCGACTGGTTGGCGACTGTGGTGTGGCTGTGTGTAGCCCCATCCTCGGTGGTTTGAAAGGCGCGGGCGGTTGTGGCGCAGGTTTGGGGCTGCTCCGCACAGGCTGTCGGACGTTGGGCGGTAGCAAGCGCGGGAGGCGCGGCGCGGCGGCGCGCAGAGTGGCGGCCGCTCTCTCGGCCGTCCGCGCCCGCCCGCGACACTGGCTGGGCCTTGTGATTCTCTGCTCTGCTGCTGTGCTGTGCTTGCGTGCCTGCCGTCCCGCTCGCTCTCGCTGTGTGTTACGCGCGTCGTCGAAATGGCAGATCAGGCGGCTACGAACGAGACTGCTGCGGCACCCGCCGCCACCGGCACTACGAAGAAGGCCAAGTCTGCGTCGTCTGCGAAGAAGCCGCGCGCCAAGCCTGCGCACCCGCGCACCTCTGAGATGGTGACGGCCGCCATCAAGAGTCTGAAGGAGCGCGGCGGGTCGTCGCTGCAGGCGATCAAGAAGTACATAGCCGCGCACTACAAGCTGGACGCGGAGAAGCTGGCGCCGTTTATCAAGAAGTACCTCAAGTCGGCCGTCGTGGCGGGCGAGCTGGTGCAGACGAAGGGGAAGGGCGCGTCCGGCTCGTTCAAGCTTGCCGGCGCCGGCGGCGGGGGGGCGGCCGAGGGCGGCAAGGCTCGTGCTGGCGGTGCCAAGAAGAAGCGCGCCGCTCCGGCCAGCAAGGAGAAGAAGGGCGCCCGTGCGGCCGGCGCAAAGAAGGCTGGTGGCGTGAAGGCGGCGACCGGTCGGAAGGCGGGCGCCGCCAAGAAGGCGTCTGCGGCGTCGGCCGCTCCCGCGGGTGCGAAGAAGGCGGCTGCGGCCAAGCCGGCCAAGGCCAAGTCGCCGTCGAAGGCGAAGAAGGCCGCCAAGGTTCCGACGAAGAAGCCGAAGGCGCCGCGCCCGAAGAAGGCGACGACGCCGTCTAAGGCGAAGGCTTCGCCCAAGAAGAAGAAGTAGAGTAGAGGAGAAAGAGATGGGGGAAAGGAAGGGTTTGGCGCTTGACTCCGTCGTCCCCACCCCCCGTCGTCGTCTAGTGGCGCGCAAGAGACGCGCGGCCCAAAACGGCCCTTCTCAGGGCCATCAAAGCACGTCGGGGAAGGTTTTGATTGTCGTGTTGCGTTTGGTGTGGGTGTCTGTCTGTATGCCCGTGGGGATGCTGTTTGCGTGCCGTGGTGGTTGGATTGCGGGGGTCGGTGGCGGGTGTGGGCGGCGGTAGCGGTAAGCGGTGTTGTTGTTGTTGTTGTTGTTGTTGTTGTCGTGGTTGATTGTCGCCGTGTTTGTGGCGGCGGCCGACGGTTGGTTTTCTGTCACGTTGTTTAGTTTGAATACGTTGGTTGGCTTGCCTGCGTTCGTTCTTCTCGGATGTCTGTCTTGTCGAGTCGTGTCTGGTCTTTGTTTTGTTCCTTTGTGTGTGTGTGTGTTATGTTTTGCAACGGGGGGCACGTTGAGATGCGGAAGGAGTCGGCGGGGATTTCGGTGGCGTGTAGAGCGAGCGAGCGCGTCGGAGTGGAGTGCGGGTTTTTTTTGTTTTCGAAACGAAAGCGGCGGCCGGCCAGCCACCCGTGCGGTGTGACGTCGGCCGTTGGGTATTGTGCGCTTTGAGCGCCGGGGAGGGATGATGTGTGATTGTTGCGCGCTGCTAGCAGGCAGGCAGAGTGAGCGGGTGTGGCGGACGGACGGGAAGTGGTGGTTTTTGTTTTTGGGTTGCGGGGCGAGAGGCAGGCGACCGACAAAGTTTGCTCGCGACGGAGAGATGTTAGTGGCCCTGAAAAGGGCCGTTTTTGTTTGTGCGGTGCGGTGCCGCGGCGCGGTTTAGGCGCGCTCGCCGCGGATGCGGCGCGCGAGCTGGATGTCCTTGGGCATGATGGTGACGCGCTTGGCGTGGATTGCGCACAGGTTGGTGTCTTCGAAGAGGCCGACGAGGTAGGCCTCGCTGGCCTCCTGCAGGGCCATGACTGCGGAGCTCTGGAAGCGCAGGTCGGTCTTGAAGTCCTGGGCGATCTCGCGCACTAGGCGCTGGAATGGCAGCTTGCGGATGAGCAGCTCTGTGCTCTTCTGGTAGCGCCTGATTTCTCGCAGGGCGACGGTGCCCGGCCTGTAGCGGTGGGGCTTCTTGACGCCTCCGGTGGCGGGCGCGCT
The DNA here is from genome assembly GCF_021461395.2 of Schistocerca americana. Lineage (NCBI taxonomy): Eukaryota > Metazoa > Arthropoda > Insecta > Orthoptera > Acrididae > Schistocerca > Schistocerca americana. The sequence continues at coordinate 48,249 of NW_025726162.1, read as the reverse complement.
CTTCCTCGCCGCCTTGGTGGCGAGCTGTTTGCGCGGCGCCTTTCCGCCGGTGGACTTGCGGGCCGTTTGCTTTGTGCGGGCCATGGCGGTAGCGGTAGCGGAGCGGCGTGCGTGGAGGTTAGGTGTGGCGCGGCGTCCGGTGCTGCCTTGACAACGGGCCCGCGCGCCTCCGTGCTGCGCTTATATGCCCTCGGTTGCGCGTGGTGGGGGGAGGGCGGGCCAGAGTCTATATAGGGGGGCGGCGGGCGCGCTGGGCGCAGACCGTAGCCGACTCGCCAGCCGCTGCAGCCGCTGTTTGTGCACGTTTTGCTTTGCCCGAGGAAGGAAGGATGACAGGCCGCGGCAAGGGAGGAAAGGGGCTCGGCAAGGGTGGCGCCAAGCGGCACCGCAAGGTGTTGCGCGACAACATCCAGGGCATCACGAAGCCCGCCATCCGCCGCCTGGCTCGCAGGGGCGGCGTGAAGCGCATCTCTGGTCTGATCTACGAGGAGACCCGCGGGGTGCTGAAGGTGTTCCTGGAGAACGTGATCCGCGACGCGGTGACGTACACTGAGCACGCCAAGCGCAAGACTGTGACGGCCATGGACGTGGTGTACGCCCTGAAGAGGCAGGGGCGCACCCTGTACGGTTTCGGCGGTTAGGCTGCGTCGCAGCGGGCGCTGGCCTTCCCGCGGCCGTGCTTGTGGGTGGGAGAGACTAGAAAACGGCCCTTTTCAGGGCCACCACACTGTTCGGAAGTTGAAAAGTGCGAAAGAGTCTGTGTTGTTGCTGCGTGTGTGCGCTGTGTTGTTTGTTTGTTTCTTTCTTTCTTTCCGTTTGAGCGACGTGATGTGACTGGGAGGGGAGAAGGAAAGGAAACGTGTCATGTGGCTGGCTGTGTGTGGAGCTGCTTCGTTTGTGTGTCTTTGTATCGATCGCGACGGAGATGGCGGGCTGTGTGTTGTTGTGCGAGAGGCGGTGATTATTTGCTTGCGTGGTTTGGCTCTGTGTGTTTGTTTGCGGCGGCGTTGGGGTTTCCGAGGCAAGGCGTGTGGGCATAGGCGGCCGGATCAGCTGTTTCGTTCGTGTCGACGGCCGTTGCGCGCGGGAGTGGAGGGCGGTGTGTCGACACGCCTCCCTTTAACAATGGTCATTATTGCTGCCGTTGTCGGTTTGGAAGGCGACTGCGACCGTGCAAAATGTGTGTGTGTGTGTGTGTGTGTGTTGGGCCACACGGGCTGTGTGGGCGACAAGATGGCGGACGTGCGCCGGCGGCGGCTGTGCTGTGACAGTGCAAAGTTAAAACAAAACAAGGTGCGGCGAGGACGACTGCAATTTTGCTTTGGACGTAGGTTTGTGTGGTGGCCCTGAAAAGGGCCGATTGTTGTGGGCCGAGCCGGCAAAGCGCGTTGCGTGCAGGGGAGCACGCGGCGCTGCGATTGCCTGGCCTCCTTTAGGCCTTCTTCTCGGTCTTCTTTGGCAGCAGGACGGCCTGGATGTTGGGCAGGACACCACCCTGTGCGATGGTGACGCCCGACAGGAGCTTGTTGAGCTCCTCGTCGTTGCGGATGGCAAGCTGCAGGTGGCGCGGGATGATGCGCGTCTTCTTGTTGTCGCGGGCCGCGTTTCCGGCCAGCTCGAGCACCTCAGCCGCGAGGTACTCCATGACGGCGGCGAGGTAGACGGGCGCCCCGGCGCCGACGCGCTCTGCGTAGTTTCCCTTGCGCAGGAGGCGGTGGATTCTGCCGACCGGGAACTGGAGCCCAGCCCTGCTTGAGCGGGACTTTGACTTGCCCTTGACTTTGCCTCCCTTTCCGCGTCCGGACATGGCGATGGGCTAGCGACGGTGCACACGAAACGGAAACGAAAACGACCGGTGCGAGCGGCAGCGAGTCGAGCAGCGGAGTGCGTGCCGGCGCAGCTTGTGCTTCAGTTAGGAGTTGCAGCGGATTTACTTCCGCGCAACACCTGAGTTTGGGGAAGTCTGTAATAGTTACTTACTATTTTTCCTTCTAATATGTGGTTTGTCCTTGTTAGAAAAAGTCTTTTGATTTGCTAAGTTGCTCAGCACTGGAGCCTTGAGATGATTCGTGGTTAGGCTTGATTAGTCAAGCCGCAACAAGTCTGGCCACCTGGTGGTGTTTGACCAGTGTGGCCTATGTCCGAGCTCGCGAATCAGTGGATTTCTTGCTTGCTCGGTGTTTTTGTAGAACTTCTTGGCGGTTTCCTTGAACCGCCTTCGAAGTGGCAGGATGTCGGCGACGACGTGTAGTTCCTCCGAGGGAAAATCTCGAGGTAGGTGGAGTGCCAGCTTCAGAGATCTATTTTGGATCGTCTGCAATTGGCGTAGGTTGGTCTCCGCTGTGTTGCCCCATACGACCGCTGCATATTCCAGCAGGGGGCGGATTGTAGCCTTGTACAGCGTGAGACCTAAGTGGGCAGGAAGCGTTGATGTTGGGTTTAGCACAGGGTATAGCAGACGTAGTCTACCCAGTGCTTTTGCCCTCACCTCTTCTGTATGTTGGCGCCACGTTAGACGCTTGTCTATCGTGACGCCAAGGTATTTGACACTGGCACTCCACTCTACGGGACGTCCTCGGACTGTTAATCGTGGCAGTCCCGGTGGAATGAGTCGTCTTGAGATAAGGATGGCCTGCGACTTTTCTGCATTGTAGGAGAGTCGCCATTTGACTGCCCACTGTGTCAGGTCTTCTGTGGCCGTTTGTAGTCGCCTTTGGAGGATGGCTGCGCTTCTGCTGCGGCCGTAGACTGCGGTGTCGTCCGCGTACAGAGCGAGTTTGATTGGCTCTGTACGCGGCAGGTCCGCTGTGTATAACGAATAGAGTGTCGGGCCTATGACCGAGCCTTGTGGTACACCCGCGAGTATTCGACGCTCCGTGGAAATTCCACTGGCAGCCCGTACGTGAAACGTCCTATCCTGCAGATAACTCTGCAGGAGACTCACGTGCGGCGTCGGAACCCCCAGCACAAAAAGTTTGTACAGGAGGCCTTCGTGCCACACGGAGTCAAAGGCGCGAGACACGTCGAGCAGAAGAGCGCCGAAGTACTCACGTCGGTCAATGGCTCCGAACGCCTCTTCCGTTAAGCGCAACAGTTGGTGCACCGTCGAGTGACCCTGCCGGAAGCCGAATTGCTCATTGGGTAAGATGCCCTCGTCTTCAATGAGCTGGTGGAGGCGCTGAATGTACAGTCTCTCGAACACCTTCGACAGGGCAGGCAGTAAGCTGATGGGGCGGTAGTTCTTCGCCAAGCGGATGGCGCAGCCGGGGTGGGGGTGCTTTATGGGCTCGGGTGCGGCGGCCGGTTGCGCGCGCGCCCCATTGGTCGGCGGCCGCAACAGGGCGAGCTGGTAAAGGTGCGGCGGCGGCTGGCGGCGGGTGCCACTGTGTGGGGAGACGCTGACTAGAGCGGAGCGCTTGCTACTGGTGTTGCTGCTGCCGTACGTTGGTTCGAGATGCCGCCCAAGACTAGCGGGAAGGCCGCCAAGAAGGCTGGCAAGGCGCAGAAGAACATTTCGAAGGGCGACAAGAAGAAGAAGCGCAAGAGGAAGGAGAGCTATGCCATCTACATCTACAAGGTGCTGAAGCAGGTGCACCCTGACACGGGCATCTCGTCGAAGGCGATGAGCATCATGAACAGCTTCGTGAACGACATTTTCGAGCGCATTGCGGCCGAGGCTTCTCGCCTGGCGCACTACAACAAGCGCTCGACCATCACGTCCCGCGAGATCCAGACCGCTGTGCGGCTGTTGCTGCCTGGCGAGCTGGCCAAGCACGCCGTGAGCGAGGGCACGAAGGCGGTGACCAAGTACACGAGCTCCAAGTAAGGAGGTGGCTCTGGAATGGAAGGAAGGATGGAGAAGGCTCCTCCGTTGCGAGAGCGGCAAAACGGCCCTTTTCAGGGCCACCAACTTGCCTTTTGCGGGAAGGGCGGAATTGTTGTTGTTGTTTGTGTGGACGGCTGTGATGTATGTGTGCATTTTGATTGTGGGTGGGGGGGCGCGTCAAAGCGTGTTGCGCGGGGTACGGCCACGAGGTTGGTCGCCGTGGCGTGGAATGGTGGCACGCCTCGTTGGCGTGGTTTTTGACCCATTGGTGTTGTTGGGGTGTGTGTGTTACCCGTCTGCGAGGGGGGACAGTGCGATCGGCGACTTTTGTGTCACCGTAACGACGGCCGTTTGCGGGTTTGTTTTTTTTGCACATCATACATGGCGAGGGTGAAATGTGAAGTGTTTTTGTTTGGTTTTTTTTGCCGCCCACTATTCCCTTTGCTGTACGCCGAGTTTGACAATGGTGCGACGTAACTGCAGCGTGGAGGTGTGTGAGTGACGTTGAAATGAACGTGCCATTAAGACGCATTGTTGTTGTATTGTACTGTACGTGTACGGCGACACGCACGATGATGTACCATTCGACTCTGATGTTTGATAGCCGTGTCTGACTGATTGCGTACGACGCACGCACACCGATGTCGTCATTCAAGATGCACGCTAGACGACGACGGCGGCGGCGGCGGTCGTTTGTTTGGCGAATGTCTGTACACGTGTTTGTCTGTGTCCATCCGGTATGTATTTGTTTGTTTGAAAGTGTTTTGTGTGTCGGTGACGTGGTCCGATCCGTCGCCCCCTGAGTAACTGTCGATCGGCGCGATAGACCGGCGTCACGCAACTGAACCCGAAGTCTTGGGCACACCCGTCATACTGTTGTACACCGTCGCGCTGAGAACGGTAACGAAAGGTTGACTTTGATCGGTCGGAATGTCTGGGCAGAACGTGAGGAATGAGGCAAGAGTGCAAGGAGGGGGGGCAAAAGAGAGAGGAAGGGAAAAAGGGGAGAAACGCATTCGTAGAGCAACGGAACGTTCCCGTGTCGGAGGCGTATTGGAGCCGCACTGAAATGCGTTTAACGGCGGCGCGGCTGCAAGTGTCTGCCGTGGTGAACGTTACCTTTGACGGCTGCATTGGGCTTTGCCTTTGCTTTTGCTTTCGCTTTCGCTTTCGCGTTCGCTTTCGCTTTCCCGGATGTACGTAACGTTTGTTGATATGGTTCTGAGGAAGAGTGTATGACAGTGCCGTGCCGTCCATGTTCGTGTGCCCTCCCATTGTGTGTATGCTATTGTCTGTGTACTTGAATGATGTATGTAGGTGTTAGTGGACATGTTTTACCAGTGGGGGGAAATGGATCGTCGATAGTTGCCGTCACTCTGTCACGGTCGAGATGACGCACCCTCCGTACAGAAAGGTGTCGAGAAAGTGAGTGTGTGTGTGTGTGTGTGTGTGTGTGTGTGTGCGTGCGTCCGTGAATTGGCAGTGTTTGGAGGTGGGCGTGCCCTGGATGTGGCTGTTCGTTAGGCGGTAGTGTTGTGTGGACAGGGGAGGGGCATGCGTAACGCTGCTGGCATGGCATTTCGGGAGATGGGAGGGGGCAAACGAGGAAACGAGGAGCGGCGGCCAAAGACGGGACGGGGAGGGGCGCGGGGTGTGGGTGGCTTGCGCCTGTGCTCGGCGTTGTGGTTTGTGCAAAAGAGGAGGAGAAAAACAATGTGAGTTGCCAGGGAGGGGAGCGGTGTTGTGTTGTGGTTGTCGTGGTGTAGCCGCAGACGCGGCTGTCAGTGAACGTGGCGAGACGGACGGATGCGCGGAGGGGCGGGGGCGGCGCATTTCGCCGGTGCCGTGCCGTGCCGTGCCGTGCCATGCCGTGCCATGCCTGAAAGCCGCGTGGTCGCTGTGTTGTTGGTGGCGTGGGGGCGAGGAGAGTACCGTACGGGTGTGCTTGTGCGCCGGAAATGGCACACTGCGCCCGCCCGTCTTGGAGGCTGATGGCTGTGGTGTGGAAATGGGGCGCGGTGATGTTGAAGCAGTTGAAGAACAGAAAAGAAACCAAGAAAACGGAAGGCGTGATGCGGCGGTGGTGGTGAGAGCGGGAAAAACAAAACAAAAAAAAAGAAGGAAAAACAACAAGAAACAAAAAAGAAAACAAAAAGTCTATCAATATTAAAATGTAAATGGAAATGGAAATGGACCCAGGCATAACCTCCCTGCACAAATAGCAGAGAGTCCGATGATAATAAAAATGTGCCAGAATGTTAACGTCCCTACAAAACAAACCCAACGATAATATTAATGAAAGAGTGAACCGTATGTAACATTGCAACAGACATAATGAAACCTGATAAATTGTATAAGGGCAGCAGCGTTGACCTTTGGCCCTGTATTCAGAATAAAAAGAGCCAAAGATCGTTACCCCAATGAAAAAGACACTGAAACACGTATGTAACATAGTAGCGATGGCGAGACATTGTAGCATCTGTGACCAGAGAGTTTGCGCTGGACTGCGCGAGTGTTGCGAGCGGTTCTCAGTCAGTCAGTCAGTCAGTCAGTAGTCGTCGCGTGCAGTACGCTAATAGTCGTCATGCAGAGCGGTCGGTCAGTAGTAGCAGCCGAGTGCGGTTGTTGTGATGTAGGCGGTCGGCAACACTGGTCAAGATGGTGAATAAGGTATACTGTTAATTAATATAATCATTAGATAATGAAAAATTGTATTTATTGTAATTATTCTCCAACAAGTTCCCCAATAATAATTTTTATTTCAAAAGCATTTTTCAAACATTTAATTTTTTATTGAACTAAAGAGTTCGTTGCACTTCACATTTCATTCCACTTCTTTGAAGAAAAATGTCACTAAAATCACAAAAAAAAAGAGAGAATATTATTATTTGCAATGCAGTTCCTCCAAGCGCTGCGCAACAACCAGAGCAGAAATGTGACATCCATTTATTCGGAGGTAAGACTTTAATTCTGATTGTTTTGCACAGGGCCAAAGACCGATATTTCGGTTTAATTGAAGTTTCTTGTCACTGAACGGACTTTTTTAAATGTTGTGTGAAGACTTTATATTTGAGTCAGATTGCGAATTTCACATTTTTGTTGCCATTTTCAATACCTCTCATTGTGGGCGAGGTTACAATTAGCGCAATGTCCATTAGCATCCGTAAATAACATTGTCCATTATTTTAAATTTTGCTGGGAGGTTACAACACACACACAAAAGAAAAAAAAACAAAAAAAAAATTGCATTTATATCCGCTCCTCAATTGTAGATACCCCTTACACAGCTGTGTGCAATGAATGAGTGCTGGCTGGTAATTAATTGCACTCCTTGGAGGGAAATGCCATAGGACGTAGTCTTTAAAAAGTGAATGTTTTTCGTTAAGAGACAAAAGTTACTTTAGAAAAACAGTAATAGTGGGGCTTTTGTTGTTGAACAAAATAAGTACAATGAACATACGTTATCAGATTTGCGCAATGCAGCGTCACACCACCTTTTTGATTATAACACAATATACTATACATCGTCCCGAACCGTGACCAGAGTCGCGAGACGAGCAGAGCACGCCGCCGACGCCCGCTCAGTACAACCGTCCACCCGCTACTACTGTCGACCGACTACTACCTCTCCCGACTCGCGCTACAATATATATAACAACTGTTCCTGGCGACCCGGTGCGTGCCACTACTGTCGTCTGGCGCGGTCCAAGCGCCGACTAGCAGCGATAAAGAACTCTCTGGTCAGACAGAGATGCTGTCATGCCTCGCCATCGCTCTGGTAATGAATACATACGTGTTGCAGCGTGCGTACCACCGGAACACGCAGTGGCGGAGCCAAAGACTGTGTTGTCGAGGTCGAGTGCGAGTGGGAAGAGAGGCAGCGTCGGCACGGAGATGCAAGCGAGCGCGAGACGCACGGGGGCTGCGGCGTGGCGCGTTTGCGGTCGGCGCCTTTGGTGGCAACGGCCGGGACAAGCAGCGGTGTATGGTGTGGTGCGGGGCGGACAGGGGCGGCGGTGGACGGGGAGGAGGCGGCGCGACGACGGCATGGGGGCGAAAACGGGACGGGGGACGGGGGACGGCGGATGTTGAGAGGCGTCACGCGCGGACAGGACACAGACACAGAGACACACAGATTGGAAAGGGAGGGTGCGCGGTAGTAGTTGGGAATGTGCGTACCGTGCGGGATGGGAGTGGGCGAGGAACACGGTCGTGGCCCCTGTTTTGGGTGCGTGTGATGACGTCGGTGTGTTGTGGGAAGGGAAGGTGCTGTGGCGGCGGCGCGTAATGGGCGTAGGCCGAAAAGAGAAAGGAACGTGGGCAGTGTGTTGGCAAGCGTCGGTTCGACTGCGACGTTGATGGGCAGGGCAGGGCAAGGTTAATGGTGGTAGGAGTAGGCGTGTGGGCGCAAAAAATCTGCCGCTGCAGGCGGTGCCGTAACCGCCATGGCGGGAAGGAGAGAGGGCCAAAGAAAGAAAGAAAGAAGAAAAAAAAAAAAAAAAAAAAAGGAGGGGGGGGGGGGGGCGAAAGTGGAGAGGCGGTGGTGTGAGAAGGGCGGGGGCGGAAGGAAGGCAGGAAGGACAAGAGGCGAGGCGACGGCTTGCTTTGTGTATCGGTCGGTCTCTGGCTATGCTTCGTTTTCTGCAGCAGGGTCGGTGCGCGGCGTGGCTCGCGGCAGTGGGAACGCCTGGTGGCTGGACGGCCAGCAATGCGGTTGGATGGGCGGCCACAGCACCGCACCTGTGCCCGAGGAGGAGACGCTGGCGGCGGGCCCTGAGGTGAGGCCGGCTCGGCTGGGGCTGTGGATGTGTAGGTGTGGCGCCGCTGCTGCAACAACGAGTAAAACGCGAGAAGAAGGGATGGCGGTAGAGAGGAAAAAAAAAAATATAAAAGGTCGTGTTGTGTTGATGCGCAGGCAGACGCGTACAGAGAGACGAGCCCGGTCTGCAGCAGGGTGTGGCCGTGCCGAGTGCAGAGCAGCGGCGGCTCGGTTCGGTTCGGCCCGGCCCGGCGGGCCGCGCTGTTGTCGCGGACGTGAGCGCCCCCTGGCGGGTGGCCGGAGGCGGCGCGGCGTGTTGGACGTGTGGCTGGTGGCAGTGCACAATTTGCGAGTGGCTGGCGGTGTGGTGTGGCGGTTGGCGCGTCGGGCGGCGGAGAGGTATGTGTTGCGGGCGCCCTTTGCTGCGCTGCGTCGTTGCGTGTGCCGTACAGGGCGGGCGCTTGTCGACTGTGTGGCGAATTGGCGTGAAACGGCTGCCGAGAGGTGTGTGGTAGCGAGCCGGTCGGTGGTGTCAGTGCGAAGGGGAATGTGCGTGCGTTTGGCGGTTTCGGTGTGCTTTTTGCGGCGTGAGAGTGGGAATTAGTGGGGCCGGCTGTTGTGTTGGTTCCTTGTGTCTTGTGTCGCGTAGCGTGATGGCAACGTGGAAGGACGCCGGTTTCGTTTCGAGCCTTGCGTGTGGTTGTCGACGTTGACTGGTTGGCGTGTGCCGATGCACGTGCATGTGTGGGTCGCGAGTGCGTTTTTGGCTGGCTGTGTGTGTGTGTGTGTGTGTGTGTGTGTGTGTGTGTGTGTGTTTTGGGGGGGGGGAAGGGGGAGGCGGTGGTGAAAGTGCAGTCGTTGCCACGGGCGTCGTCGGGTGGGGCTGGCTGGGGCTGTGCGTCGTGGCGGAAAGGTGGTAGGTTGCGGGAAGCGAGCCCGTCGTTGACGGTGTCGCGTGAGTTGTGAATCGAGTGGGGCGCGGGGCGCGGGACAGGAGCAGCGTGCCGCTGCGTCGTGGTCGTCAGCAGAGGCTGTGCGTGTGCTTGTCCTTTTTGTGGGCGGTTCGTGCGAGGCGTTTTTGTTTTGTGTTGCCCTAGTTGTTAGTTTATTTTGTTTGTGTTTGTTATTTTGAGACGACGACTGGTTGGTGGCGTGCGCGCGAAGTGGCGGTGTGCGCTTCCCGTGTCGTTTGTGTTGTTTGGTTTTTTTGTTTTTGTGTGTTTTTTTTTGCACTGGGCCCCGGTGGGTGGGTGCGTGTGTGTCGATTGCCGGCTGGCGAAAGGTGCGCCATCGGCGGGGTGGGTCGCCGGCACAAGTAGAGGCGGCGGCGTTGTTGCTGTTGTTGTGTGGTGTTTGTTTTGTTCGGCTGTGTCGGCGAGCTGTGTTGCGGTGCGTGTGAATGGTGGTGCAAAAGTGCTGGCGTTGGGGCTGCGACTGCGACGGCGGCGAGCCGCGGGCGCGCCATTGATAGTGATGTTGTGAACAGCGGCTGTGTACGGTAGTGGTGTTGTTGTAGCACGACGTGCATCCGGGCCGGCGCGGAAAGCGCAGTTGCGGGCGGTTGCCCTTCGGTGCCAGCCCATGTCGCGTGAGCGGCGGGTTGCTCTGGTGTCGACACGTGGTGCTCTGGGTTGTTGTGTGGTGCCCTTTGGCCGGTGGGGGTGGTTCGCGTGTGTCTCGTTCGCGCTCGGTGTCTGGTCGTGGTCGTGCTGCTCCCCCGTCTGTCGGCGGTTTCCGACGTCGTCTGTACGTTTTTGTTCGTTTGCGGCGTGCCTGCCGACGTCGTCCCGTCGCGACCTTTCAACCGAAAGTGTGGCGCGCCCGAAGGTGAACGAACGTAACCCTGACCTCGGCGCTTTACGCTGAGCCGAGCGAACCGAACCTAACCTGTGGTGTGGCGAGGTGAGCTCAGCCTGTGAGCCCCTAACGTCTACGTAAGGTAAGCTGTCCGGCTCACGCCTCACGTTTGAACGCTTTTTTAACCTACGTTTGACGCTTCTTAACCTAGCACTGACCCCTTAACCTAACGTGTAACCTAACCTAACCTAACCTAACCTCTGACGCCTGACGTGTTTGAATGCTTAACCTAAGTTTGACGCTTAACCTAACCCAAGTCCCCTTAACCTAACCCACGTCCACCTAACCTAACCTAACCTAACGTAGACGTGTAAACGTAATGTGTAACGCGTAACGTGTAAGGTCGGCTGTCGTGTGTGCTTGACGGCAGATTGGGTTGGTCTGTAGATTCGGATTGCGGTTTGCCTCGGTCGAGGGGTTGGGTCGGAAGCGGCGAGGGGCGGCGGCGCCTGTTGCGCAGGCGGCGTCCGTTTGCGGCGGGCAATTGTTGAGAAACGGCTGTGAATGTTGGCGGGCGAGAGGAGGAGGACGGCGCGCGATGTGGCCCGACGGCTGCGGGCCGATCGGGAAACGGCGGGAGGGCGACGGAAGGCGATGGGGCGGCGGAGGCGCGTTTGCACGGCCGTCATCGCCGCACGCCTCGGCTTGTGTGGCTGTGGCGCCGGCCGCGCTGGCCGGGCTGCCGCGGCGACGGTGTGGGAGTTTTGCCGAAGGTTTGGCCATTGTGGCGGGTCGTCGGCTGGGGCTGTGGGGGCGGCATTTGGGCGGGGGCGGCGATTCTCGGCGGGCCGACCCAGGCTGTAGCGCGCGGTAGCTGCAGTTTGGCCGTGGTTTGCGGCGCTGCCGTGGCGACTGGTTGGCGACTGTGGTGTGGCTGTGTGTAGCCCCATCCTCGGTGGTTTGAAAGGCGCGGGCGGTTGTGGCGCAGGTTTGGGGCTGCTCCGCACAGGCTGTCGGACGTTGGGCGGTAGCAAGCGCGGGAGGCGCGGCGCGGCGGCGCGCAGAGTGGCGGCCGCTCTCTCGGCCGTCCGCGCCCGCCCGCGACACTGGCTGGGCCTTGTGATTCTCTGCTCTGCTGCTGTGCTGTGCTTGCGTGCCTGCCGTCCCGCTCGCTCTCGCTGTGTGTTACGCGCGTCGTCGAAATGGCAGATCAGGCGGCTACGAACGAGACTGCTGCGGCACCCGCCGCCACCGGCACTACGAAGAAGGCCAAGTCTGCGTCGTCTGCGAAGAAGCCGCGCGCCAAGCCTGCGCACCCGCGCACCTCTGAGATGGTGACGGCCGCCATCAAGAGTCTGAAGGAGCGCGGCGGGTCGTCGCTGCAGGCGATCAAGAAGTACATAGCCGCGCACTACAAGCTGGACGCGGAGAAGCTGGCGCCGTTTATCAAGAAGTACCTCAAGTCGGCCGTCGTGGCGGGCGAGCTGGTGCAGACGAAGGGGAAGGGCGCGTCCGGCTCGTTCAAGCTTGCCGGCGCCGGCGGCGGGGGGGCGGCCGAGGGCGGCAAGGCTCGTGCTGGCGGTGCCAAGAAGAAGCGCGCCGCTCCGGCCAGCAAGGAGAAGAAGGGCGCCCGTGCGGCCGGCGCAAAGAAGGCTGGTGGCGTGAAGGCGGCGACCGGTCGGAAGGCGGGCGCCGCCAAGAAGGCGTCTGCGGCGTCGGCCGCTCCCGCGGGTGCGAAGAAGGCGGCTGCGGCCAAGCCGGCCAAGGCCAAGTCGCCGTCGAAGGCGAAGAAGGCCGCCAAGGTTCCGACGAAGAAGCCGAAGGCGCCGCGCCCGAAGAAGGCGACGACGCCGTCTAAGGCGAAGGCTTCGCCCAAGAAGAAGAAGTAGAGTAGAGGAGAAAGAGATGGGGGAAAGGAAGGGTTTGGCGCTTGACTCCGTCGTCCCCACCCCCCGTCGTCGTCTAGTGGCGCGCAAGAGACGCGCGGCCCAAAACGGCCCTTCTCAGGGCCATCAAAGCACGTCGGGGAAGGTTTTGATTGTCGTGTTGCGTTTGGTGTGGGTGTCTGTCTGTATGCCCGTGGGGATGCTGTTTGCGTGCCGTGGTGGTTGGATTGCGGGGGTCGGTGGCGGGTGTGGGCGGCGGTAGCGGTAAGCGGTGTTGTTGTTGTTGTTGTTGTTGTTGTTGTCGTGGTTGATTGTCGCCGTGTTTGTGGCGGCGGCCGACGGTTGGTTTTCTGTCACGTTGTTTAGTTTGAATACGTTGGTTGGCTTGCCTGCGTTCGTTCTTCTCGGATGTCTGTCTTGTCGAGTCGTGTCTGGTCTTTGTTTTGTTCCTTTGTGTGTGTGTGTGTTATGTTTTGCAACGGGGGGCACGTTGAGATGCGGAAGGAGTCGGCGGGGATTTCGGTGGCGTGTAGAGCGAGCGAGCGCGTCGGAGTGGAGTGCGGGTTTTTTTTGTTTTCGAAACGAAAGCGGCGGCCGGCCAGCCACCCGTGCGGTGTGACGTCGGCCGTTGGGTATTGTGCGCTTTGAGCGCCGGGGAGGGATGATGTGTGATTGTTGCGCGCTGCTAGCAGGCAGGCAGAGTGAGCGGGTGTGGCGGACGGACGGGAAGTGGTGGTTTTTGTTTTTGGGTTGCGGGGCGAGAGGCAGGCGACCGACAAAGTTTGCTCGCGACGGAGAGATGTTAGTGGCCCTGAAAAGGGCCGTTTTTGTTTGTGCGGTGCGGTGCCGCGGCGCGGTTTAGGCGCGCTCGCCGCGGATGCGGCGCGCGAGCTGGATGTCCTTGGGCATGATGGTGACGCGCTTGGCGTGGATTGCGCACAGGTTGGTGTCTTCGAAGAGGCCGACGAGGTAGGCCTCGCTGGCCTCCTGCAGGGCCATGACTGCGGAGCTCTGGAAGCGCAGGTCGGTCTTGAAGTCCTGGGCGATCTCGCGCACTAGGCGCTGGAATGGCAGCTTGCGGATGAGCAGCTCTGTGCTCTTCTGGTAGCGCCTGATTTCTCGCAGGGCGACGGTGCCCGGCCTGTAGCGGTGGGGCTTCTTGACGCCTCCGGTGGCGGGCGCGCTCTTCCTCGCCGCCTTGGTGGCGAGCTGTTTGCGCGGCGCCTTTCCGCCGGTGGACTTGCGGGCCGTTTGCTTTGTGCGGGCCATGGCGGTAGCGGTAGCGGAGCGGCGTGCGTGGAGGTTAGGTGTGGCGCGGCGTCCGGTGCTGCCTTGACAACGGGCCCGCGCGCCTCCGTGCTGCGCTTATATGCCCTCGGTTGCGCGTGGTGGGGGGAGGGCGGGCCAGAGTCTATATAGGGGGGCGGCGGGCGCGCTGGGCGCAGACCGTAGCCGACTCGCCAGCCGCTGCAGCCGCTGTTTGTGCACGTTTTGCTTTGCCCGAGGAAGGAAGGATGACAGGCCGCGGCAAGGGAGGAAAGGGGCTCGGCAAGGGTGGCGCCAAGCGGCACCGCAAGGTGTTGCGCGACAACATCCAGGGCATCACGAAGCCCGCCATCCGCCGCCTGGCTCGCAGGGGCGGCGTGAAGCGCATCTCTGGTCTGATCTACGAGGAGACCCGCGGGGTGCTGAAGGTGTTCCTGGAGAACGTGATCCGCGACGCGGTGACGTACACTGAGCACGCCAAGCGCAAGACTGTGACGGCCATGGACGTGGTGTACGCCCTGAAGAGGCAGGGGCGCACCCTGTACGGTTTCGGCGGTTAGGCTGCGTCGCAGCGGGCGCTGGCCTTCCCGCGGCCGTGCTTGTGGGTGGGAGAGACTAGAAAACGGCCCTTTTCAGGGCCACCACACTGTTCGGAAGTTGAAAAGTGCGAAAGAGTCTGTGTTGTTGCTGCGTGTGTGCGCTGTGTTGTTTGTTTGTTTCTTTCTTTCTTTCCGTTTGAGCGACGTGATGTGACTGGGAGGGGAGAAGGAAAGGAAACGTGTCATGTGGCTGGCTGTGTGTGGAGCTGCTTCGTTTGTGTGTCTTTGTATCGATCGCGACGGAGATGGCGGGCTGTGTGTTGTTGTGCGAGAGGCGGTGATTATTTGCTTGCGTGGTTTGGCTCTGTGTGTTTGTTTGCGGCGGCGTTGGGGTTTCCGAGGCAAGGCGTGTGGGCATAGGCGGCCGGATCAGCTGTTTCGTTCGTGTCGACGGCCGTTGCGCGCGGGAGTGGAGGGCGGTGTGTCGACACGCCTCCCTTTAACAATGGTCATTATTGCTGCCGTTGTCGGTTTGGAAGGCGACTGCGACCGTGCAAAATGTGTGTGTGTGTGTGTGTGTGTTGGGCCACACGGGCTGTGTGGGCGACAAGATGGCGGACGTGCGCCGGCGGCGGCTGTGCTGTGACAGTGCAAAGTTAAAACAAAACAAGGTGCGGCGAGGACGACTGCAATTTTGCTTTGGACGTAGGTTTGTGTGGTGGCCCTGAAAAGGGCCGATTGTTGTGGGCCGAGCCGGCAAAGCGCGTTGCGTGCAGGGGAGCACGCGGCGCTGCGATTGCCTGGCCTCCTTTAGGCCTTCTTCTCGGTCTTCTTTGGCAGCAGGACGGCCTGGATGTTGGGCAGGACACCACCCTGTGCGATGGTGACGCCCGACAGGAGCTTGTTGAGCTCCTCGTCGTTGCGGATGGCAAGCTGCAGGTGGCGCGGGATGATGCGCGTCTTCTTGTTGTCGCGGGCCGCGTTTCCGGCCAGCTCGAGCACCTCAGCCGCGAGGTACTCCATGACGGCGGCGAGGTAGACGGGCGCCCCGGCGCCGACGCGCTCTGCGTAGTTTCCCTTGCGCAGGAGGCGGTGGATTCTGCCGACCGGGAACTGGAGCCCAGCCCTGCTTGAGCGGGACTTTGACTTGCCCTTGACTTTGCCTCCCT
This sequence comes from Schistocerca americana, assembly GCF_021461395.2. NCBI lineage: Eukaryota > Metazoa > Arthropoda > Insecta > Orthoptera > Acrididae > Schistocerca > Schistocerca americana. Next base: position 33,007 of record NW_025726162.1, on the reverse strand, counting down.
TTCCGCGTCCGGACATGGCGATGGGCTAGCGACGGTGCACACGAAACGGAAACGAAAACGACCGGTGCGAGCGGCAGCGAGTCGAGCAGCGGAGTGCGTGCCGGCGCATCGCATGGATCTGCACGGAGATACTTTTCCTCCGATGTGTGATGGAGTTCGCAGCAGTTAATGCTTTGCCTCCCATGCATGCTGATGTTGCGTCTTCACATGTGGGATGTCTTCTTGGGTGTCTCCTCAGCACAGTTCGGCAGAGCCAGCTACATAGCTAGCAGGTGTGGCCAGCGGGTGGTGACGCTGCGTTGCAATTTGTGGCCCAGCGTCCGGATTTGGGCATTGTGCGACCGACCAGCACTGTCGTAAAAGGTGCGGGCGGTCGTCTGGAAGAGGTCACGGAGTAGAGGTACTTCCGCGACGTCGTGAAGATGAGCAGTGGGAAAATCGTAAGGCAGGTGTAAGGCCAGCCGAAGGATGCGATTCTGCAGAGTCTCCAGCTTCTTCAGGTTCGTGTCGGCGGCGTTCCCCCAGACGACGGCGGCGTATTGGAGTACAGGACGGAGCAGCGCCTTGTACAGGGTGATGCCCAGCCGCGGTGGTAGTTGGGAACCAGGGTTCAGCAAAGGGTACAGGGTGCGGAGCCTGTTCCGCACTTTGGCCTTCACGTCGCGAATGTGTGGAGCCCACGTGAGTCGGCGGTCAATGGTGACGCCGAGGTAACGCGCCGTTGGGCGCCACGGGACAGGGCTTCCACCGACAGCGAGCGGCTGCAAACCTGCAGGAACGAGTCGCCTGGTGACGATCAGGAACTGAGTCTTGGCACCATTGAATAGGAGACGCCACTTGACTGCCCAGGCTGCCAGGGTGTCAACGGCGAGCTGCAGACGGCGGCGCATGACAGCGGCATTGAGGCTCCGAGTGTAGAGAGCCGTGTCATCCGCGTACAGGGCGAGCTGCACACGGTCGATCTTCGGCGCATCAGACGTGTACAGCGAGTACAGGAGTGGCCCCAAGACCGAGCCCTGCGGCACCCCGGCGTTGATGTGGCGGACGGAGGACAAGCCCTGCGCGGCCCGCACATGGAAGGTTCTATCAGCAAGATAGGAAGCGATGAGACGCACGTGCGACGTCGGGACCCCAAGTTCAAAAAGCTTGAACAAGAGGCCGCGGTGCCACACGCTGTCGAAAGCACGCGACACGTCCAGGAACACCGCGCCGAAGAACTCGCGCTGCTCGAGGGCGACGAACGCGTCTTCCACTAACCGAAGGAGTTGATGAACGGCTGAGTGGCCCCTGCGAAATCCGAACTGCTCTTCGGGCAGGAGGCCTTCCTCGTCGACGTGGCGCTGCAGCCGCCTGATGTACACCCTCTCAAAGACCTTAGAGACGGCCGGCAGGAGACTAATAGGTCTGTAGTTCACGGGCTGCCGCAGATCCTTCCCCATCTTCGGAATCGCCACGATTTCCGCATGCTTCCAGGACTGAGGAAAGCTGCAGGACCGGAGGATGACATTAAAGACGTCAGCAAGATGAGTGACAGCCACGGGCGGCAACTTCCGGAGCAGGGCGTTGGAAACTTCGTCTGGGCCGGCAGCTTTCCTGGGGTGCAGGGCACGCAGGATGGTCGACACCTCCTCCGCCGTTGTCTCTTCAATGACGTCATCGTCGTCACGCGCCTCCAGGTAGCGTGGGAGCCGGTCAGCAACCAGGTCGTCGGTGACAGCGTCAGTCGGGTCTTCGAGAGGCGTAAACGCCGCCTCAAAGACGTCAGCAAGAGCATCAGCCTTCGCAGCTGGTTCGCAGACAGCCTGACCTTGGACCAGCAGCGGGGGGATACGTTGCGTGCGGCGTAGGAAACGCTTCGTCATCTGCCAGGCTGTGCCATCTTCAAGACAAAGGGCGGCGACCTTGTTATTCCAGTCGCGATTGCGATGATCGTCAATGGCGGCCCGGATGTCCCGACGCATCCTGTTGAGGAGGCGCTTGGTGTTGGCATTTCGCGTCCTCTGCCACTCCCGGTAGACCCGGTTCTTCTCAGTGATGGCCGCAAGGATGTCCGGCGGCAGCTGTCGGGAGTAGTCAGGCGGGGGGCGTGGTCGGGGCGGCGTCGCTATGGTGGCAGCGTCGATCGTGGTTGCCGCGAAGTGCAAAAGTGCTTCGTCCGCTCCAACTTCCGCAGGGGGCGGTGCGGCGGCTAGTGAGTGCGTCACGGCTTCTTGAAACCTGTCCCAGTCGATGCCAGCAAGTGAGATACCGCGCCGGGGCTGCTGGAGGGCGTCGAGGTCGATGTCAAAAACCACAGGGACATGATCCGACGACAGTGCAGTCCGCGTCGTGGCGGTGATCTGATGAGGGATACCCTTGACGACTGCGATGTCAATTATATCTGGGAGGCCACGAGCAGGGAAAATGGTCGGGTCGTACGGCCCCACCACAAGCGCATGGTGACGTTCCGCTATCCGGAGCAGGCAGCGGCCAGCGGCGTTGGTGATCCTGGAGTTCCAGGAGACATGTTTGCTATTGAAGTCCCCGGCGACGAACACTGGCCCCCTCAAGGAAAGCAGAGCATCGATGTCAGCAGGGTCCAGGGGACGAGACGGCGGCCGATAGGCCGCGACGAACGTGATGGCGCCCGCCGAGGTGTGAACAACGACACCAGTGGCCTCCAGCGTCGCCAGCGGTGGAAGTTGTATCACATGGTGACGTATGCCATTGCGGACGTAGACGGCTGTCCCCCCACCCGCCGTCAGTCGATCGGTGCGATAGCTTGAGTAGTTGGCCGCCCTGACGTCTACCCCAGGCTTCAGGTGTGTTTCATTGATAAGGCAGACGTCGACGGCTTCATCTCGGAGAAATTGGCGAAGTTCGCCAGCTTGGGTGCGGACGCCGTTGGCATTCCACGCGACGACCGTGAGCCCTCTAACGCTGCCCATGGTGCGGCTGTTGAGTGTTGGCAGCGGTTGGGGCCGGAGAGGCCATCGGCACTGCAGCGGTGAGTTGCTGCGACAGGACTTCAATCAACTTCGTAGCACTGGTCACCAGGGCTGTGAGCTGCGCGACGAGGTTGGCCAGGTCAGCGGTGGAGACAGCCGGCGCGGCCCCGGCGCAGGAAAGGGGGGGTGTGGCTGCGTCGCTGTGAGAGTCCACCTGGGGCTGCTCGACGGACGGTGCTGAGCGTTGGGTACCCACTGGGCGGTGACCCCCGCGCCGGCGGTTGGTGGGGCGCGGTCCGGCCGACGGCCCGGGAGAGGCAGTACCCGGTACCGCCACTGGCTGCGGTGGTGGAGGCGCAGGAGCCTCCGGTGTCGGTACGGCCTCGGATGCGGCGGGAGCAGGAACCGACGTAGCCGGGGCGGCGGAGGACGTCCCTGACGTTGCCGCCGCGAAAGAGACGCCTGGCCGTCTCGTTGCGAGCTTCTTCTGATGTGGCGCTGGTGTTTGGCCACGCTGGCGAGCAATGGCACGCTTCCATACCTCACACCCACGATAACTGGCCACATGAGCACCGCCACAGAGTGCACATGTAGGCTTCTCGGAGGGCGGACGGGGGCACGCACTTCCTGCATGGGCGCCGGCGCATTTAACGCATCTGTCCGGCATAGAACAGTGGCGCGCGACGTGGTTGATTCCCTGGCAGCGAAAGCACTGCACAGGGCCTCTCCGGGAACGAAGATCTTCGGTCTGGACCGGAACGTTGGCGACCCGCGTCAATTGGTAGAGTTTGCGGTTCTCCACGGTGTCAGAGCAGACGACCAGGAAGAGCGGCATATCTTCGCGTGATTTTGGCGACTTCATCTTCACAACTGCCCGTATGTAGAAGCCCAGGTCTGCGAGTTCTCGATGCAGGTGATCGGCTTCCATGTTGAACGGAAGGTCGCGAAATACGATCTTCAGGACCTTGTCAGGTGCGGAGGCGTGGGTATAGAAAGGGATGCCACGCTCAGACGCCTCCTGGGTGACCCGGCGATAGTCATCAGCAGTGCGGAGTGTGACCCTGTATAGGTCTCGCCCCGCAGGCTTCACGGTGTACACGGCCGTTGTCCAGCTGCGCAACAGCTTCTGCAGTTCTCCATAGGGCGGCCGAAACTGAAGAACCACCGGCGGAAGATGGGAGTCTGTCTTCGGTGCAGGATTGCTCGGCGGCGGGTCCGGCGCGTCCGCGAGCGCATCGAAGGAGTTGGCGACGGCAGTTGGCGGCGTCGTCGATGACAGCATGCGTCTTGCAGTGCGCCGGGCCGGGACGAAACCGTCAGCGTCAGGGGCGAAGTCTTGCTTGGCCCTCTTCTCAATCGGCGAGCTGCGAGCAGCAGCCGTCGCAGCTGGTGCCCTCCTCTTCTGTTTCCCGCTGCGTCCGCGTGGCCGAGGGGCGGCAGTGCTCTCATCGTCAGAATCGGGCAGCGGAGCAGACAGCGCAGTCTTCAACGTTTCCGTAGCAGTGTCCGTCAAATCCATAGCCGTAGCAGTGGTCGTCATAGGTGGGGGGCCAGATGGGGCCGTCGACAGCGCAAGCGCAGCCGAACGGCGATCTGCCACACCCTTCGCGTCGCTAGCAGGCGCAGGTACGTCCTTCTCGCGGCTGCACATCTCAGCGACTCCGTCAATCGTGCGTGCGTGCGTGTGCCGGCGCAGCCGGGGTGGGGGTGCTTTATGGGCTCGGGTGCGGCGGCCGGTTGCGCGCGCGCCCCATTGGTCGGCGGCCGCAACAGGGCGAGCTGGTAAAGGTGCGGCGGCGGCTGGCGGCGGGTGCCACTGTGTGGGGAGACGCTGACTAGAGCGGAGCGCTTGCTACTGGTGTTGCTGCTGCCGTACGTTGGTTCGAGATGCCGCCCAAGACTAGCGGGAAGGCCGCCAAGAAGGCTGGCAAGGCGCAGAAGAACATTTCGAAGGGCGACAAGAAGAAGAAGCGCAAGAGGAAGGAGAGCTATGCCATCTACATCTACAAGGTGCTGAAGCAGGTGCACCCTGACACGGGCATCTCGTCGAAGGCGATGAGCATCATGAACAGCTTCGTGAACGACATTTTCGAGCGCATTGCGGCCGAGGCTTCTCGCCTGGCGCACTACAACAAGCGCTCGACCATCACGTCCCGCGAGATCCAGACCGCTGTGCGGCTGTTGCTGCCTGGCGAGCTGGCCAAGCACGCCGTGAGCGAGGGCACGAAGGCGGTGACCAAGTACACGAGCTCCAAGTAAGGAGGTGGCTCTGGAATGGAAGGAAGGATGGAGAAGGCTCCTCCGTTGCGAGAGCGGCAAAACGGCCCTTTTCAGGGCCACCAACTTGCCTTTTGCGGGAAGGGCGGAATTGTTGTTGTTGTTGTTGTTGTTGTTGTTGTTTGTGTGGACGGCTGTGATGTATGTGTGCATTTTGATTGTGGGTGGGGGGGGCGCGTCAAAGCGTGTTGCGCGGGGTACGGCCACGAGGTTGGTCGCCGTGGCGTGGAATGGTGGCACGCCTCGTTGGCGTGGTTTTTGACCCATTGGTGTTGTTGGTGTGTGTGTGTGTGTGTGTGTGTGTGTGTGTGTGTGTGTGTGTTACCCGTCTGCGAGGGGGGACAGTGCGATCGGCGACTTTTGTGTCACCGTAACGACGGCCGTTTGCGGGTTTGTTTTTTTTTGCACATCATACATGGCGAGGGTGAAATGTGAAATGTTTTCGTTTGGTTTGTTTTTTTTTTGCCGCCCACTATTCCCTTTGCTGTACGCCGAGTTTGACAATGGTGCGACGTAACTGCAGCGTGGAGGTGTGTGAGTGACGTTGAAATGAACGTGCCATTAAGACGCATTGTTGTTGTATTGTACTGTACGTGTACGGCGACACGCACGATGATGTACCATTCGACTCTGATGTTTGATAGCCGTGTCTGACTGATTGCGTACGACGCACGCACACCGATGTCGTCATTCAAGATGCACGCGTGTCCAGTGCAGTACAGTAAGCGCGACGACGGCGGCGGCGGCGGCGGCGGTCGTTTGTTTGGCGAATGTCTGTACACGTGTTTGTCTGTGTCCATCCGGTATGTATTTGTTTGTTTGAAAGTGTTTTGTGTGTCGGTGACGTGGTCCGATCCGTCGCCCCCTGAGTAACTGTCGATCGGCGCGATAGACCGGCGTCACGCAACTGAACCGAAGTCGTGGGCACACCCGTCATACTGTTGTACACCGTCGCGCTGAGAACGGTAACGAAAGGTTGACTTTGATCGGTCGAATGTCTGGGCAGAACGTGAGGAATGAGGCACGAGTGCAAGGAGGGGGGGCAAAAGAGAGAGGAAGGGAAAAAGGGGAGAAACGCATTCGTAGAGCAACGGAACGCTCCCGTGTCGGAGGCGTATTGGAGCCGCACTGAAATGCGTTTAACGGCGGCGCGGCTGCAAGTGTCTGCCGTGGTGAACGTTACCTTTGACGGCTGCATTGGGCTTTGCCTTTGCTTTTTTTGCTTTCGCTTTCGCTTTCGCTTTCCCGGATGTACGTAACGTTTGTTGATATGGTTCTGAGGAAGAGTGTATGACAGTGCCGTGCCGTCCATGTTCGTGTGCCCTCCCATTGTGTGTATGCTATTGTCTGTGTACTTGAATGATGTATGTAGGTGTTAGTGGACATGTTTTACCAGTGGGGGGAAATGGATCGTCGATAGTTGCCGTCACTCTGTCACGGTCGAGATGACGCACCCTCCGTACAGAAAGGTGTCGAGAAAGTGAGTGTGTGTGTGTGTGTGCGTGCGTCCGTGAATTGGCAGTGTTTGGAGGTGGGCGTGCCCTGCATGTGGCCCGGAAGGCTGTTCGTTAGGCGGTAGTGTTGTGTGGACAGGGGAGGGGCATGCGTAACGCTGCTGGCATGGCATTTCGGGAGATGGGAGGGGGCAAACGAGGAAACGAGGAGCGGCGGCCAAAGACGGGACGGGGAGGGGCGCGGTGTGGGTGGCTTGCGCCTGTGCTCGGCGTTGTGGTTTGTGCAAAAGAGGAGGAGAAAAACAATGTGAGTTGCCAGGGAGGGGAGCGGTGTTGTGTTGTGGTTGTCGTGGTGTAGCCGCAGACGCGGCTGTCAGTGAACGTGGCGAGACGGACGGATGCGCGGAGGGGCGGGGGCGGCGCATTTCGCCGGTGCCGTGCCGTGCCTGAAAGCCGCGTGGTCGCTGTGTTGTTGGTGGCGTGGGGGCGAGGAGAGTACCGTACGGGTGTGCTTGTGCGCCGGAAATGGCACACTGCGCCCGCCCGTCTTGGAGGCTGATGGCTGTGGTGTGGAAATGGGGCGCGGTGATGTTGAAGCAGTTGAAGAACAGAAAAGAAACCAAGAAAACGGAAGGCGTGATGCGGCGGTGGTGGTGAGAGCGGGAAAAACAAAACAAAAAAAAAACAACAACAAAAAAGAAGGAAAAACAACAAGAAAACAAAAAGTCTATCAATATTAAAATGTAAATGGAAATGGAAATGGACCCAGGTATGACCTCCCTGCACAAATAGCAGAGAGTCCGATGATGATAATAAAAATGTGCCAGAATGTTAACGTCCCTACAAAACAAACCCAACGATAATATTAATGAAAGAGTGAACCGTATGTAACATTGCAACAGACATAATGAAACCTGATAAATTGTATAAGGGCAGCAGCGTTGACCTTTGGCCCTGTATTCAGAATAAAAAGAGCCAAAGATCGTTACCCCAATGAAAAAGACACTGAAACACGTATGTAACATAGTAGCGATGGCGAGACATTGTAGCATCTGTGACCAGAGAGTTTGCGCTGGACTGCGCGAGTGTTGCGAGCGGTTCCCAGTCAGTCAGTCAGTCAGTCAGTAGTTGTTGCGAGTCCGTAGCTCTGTGTAGTTGAGGGCTGTACTCTGTCAGTAGTCGTCGCGTGCAGTACGCTAATAGTCGTCATGCAGAGCGGTCGGTCAGTAGTAGCAGCCGAGTGCGGTTGTGTGATGTAGGCGGTCGGCAACACTGGTCAAGATGGTGAATAAGGTATACTGTTAATTAATATAATCATTAGATAATGAAAAATTGTAATTATTCTCCAACAAGTTCCCCAATAATAATTTTTATTTCAAAAGCATTTTTCAAACATTTAATTTTTTATTGAACTAAAGAGTTCGTTGCACTTCACATTTCATTCCACTTCTTTGAAGAAAAATGTCACTAAAATCACAAAAAAAGAGAATATTATTATTTGCAATGCAGTTCCTCCAAGCGCTGCGCAACAACCAGAGCAGAAATGTGACATCCATTTATTCGGAGGTAAGACTTTAAGTCTGATTGTTTTGCACAGGGCCAAAGACCGATATTTCGGTTTAATTGAAGTTTCTTGTCACTGAACGGACTTTTTTAAATGTTGTGTGAAGACTTTATATTTGAGTCAGATTGCGAATTTCACATTTTTGTTGCCATTTTCAATACCTCTCATTGTGGGCGAGGTTACAATTAGCGCAATGTCCATTAGCATCCGTAAATAACATTGTCCATTATTTTAAATTTTGCTGGGAGGTTACAACACACACACACACACAAAAAAAAAAAAAAAAAAAAAAAAAACAAAAAAAAAAAAAAAAAAAAATTGCATTTATATCCGCTCCTCAATTGTAGATACCGCTTACACAGCTGTGTGCAATGAATGAGTGCTGGCTGGTAATTAATTGCACTCCTTGGAGGGAAATGCCATAGGAAGTAGTCTTTAAAAAGTGAATGTTTTTCGTTAAGAGACAAAAGTTACTTTAGAAAAAAAGTAATAGTGGGGCTTTTGTTGTTGAACAAAATAAGTACAATGAACATACGTTATCAGATTTGCGCAATGCAGCGTCACACCACCTTTTGATTATAACACAATAGACTATACATCGTCCCGAACCGTGACCAGAGTCGCGAGACGAGCAGAGCACGCCGCCGACGCCCGCTCAGTACAACCGTCCACCCGCTACTACTGTCGACCGACTACTACCTCTCCCGACTCGCGCTGCAATATATATATAACAACTGTTCCTGGCGACCCGGTGCGTGCCACTACTGTCGTCTGGCGCGGTCCAAGCGCCGACTAGCAGCGATAAAGAACTCTCTGGTCAGACAGAGATGCTGTCATGCCTCGCCATCGCTCTGGTAATGAATACATACGTGTTGCAGCGTGCGTACCACCGGAACACGCAGTGGCGGAGCCAAAGACTGTGTTGTCGAGGTCGAGTGCGAGCGGGAAGAGAGGCAGCGTCGGCACGGAGATGCAAGCGAGCGCGAGACGCACGGGGGCTGCGGCGTGGCGCGTTTGCGGTCGGCGCCTTTGGTGGCAACGGCCGGGACAAGCAGCGGTGTATGGTGTGGTGCGGGGCGGACAGGGGCGGAGGCGGCGCGACGACGGCATGGGGGCGAAAACGGGACGGGGGACGGCGGATGTTGAGAGGCGTCACGCGCGGACAGGACACAGACACAGAGACACACAGATTGGAAAGGGAGGGTGCGCGGTAGTAGTTGGGAATGTGCGTACCGTGCGGGATGGGAGTGGGCGAGGAACACGGTCGTGGCCCCTGTTTTGGGTGCGTGTGATGACGTCGGTGTGTTGTGGGAAGGGAAGGTGCTGTGGCGGCGGCGCGTAATGGGCGTAGGCCGAAAAGAGAAAGGAACGTGGGCAGTGTGTTGGCAAGCGTCGGTTCGACTGCGACGTTGATGGGCAGGGCAGGGCAGGGCAGGGCAGGGCAGGGCAGGGCAAGGCAAGGTTAATGGTGGTAGGAGTAGGCGTGTGGGCGCAAAAAATCTGCCGCTGCAGGCGGTGCCGTAACCGCCATGGCGGGAAGGAGAGAGGGCCAAAGAAAGAAAGAAAGAAAGAAAGAAAGAAAGAAAGAAGAAGAAAACAAAAAAAAAAGGAGGGGGGGGCGAAAGTGGAGAGGCGGTGGTGTGAGAAGGGCGGGGGCGGGGGCGGAAGGAAGGCAGGAAGGACAAGAGGCGAGGCGACGGCTTGCTTTGTGTATCGGTCGGTCTCTGGCTATGCTTCGTTTTCTGCAGCAGGGTCGGTGCGCGGCGTGGCTCGCGGCAGTGGGAACGCCTGGTGGCTGGACGGCCAGCAATGCGGTTGGATGGGCGGCCACAGCACCGCACCTGTGCCCGAGGAGGAGACGCTGGCGGCGGGCCCTGAGGTGAGGCCGGCTCGGCTGGGGCTGTGGATGTGTAGGTGTGCGCCGCTGCTGCAACAACGAGTAAAACGCGAGAAGAAGGGATGGCGGTAGAGAGAGAAAAAAAAAAAGAGGTCGTGTTGTGTTGATGCGCAGGCAGACGCGTACAGAGGGACGAGCCCGGTCTGCAGCAGGGTGTGGCCGTGCCGAGTGCAGAGCAGCGGCGGCTCGGTTCGGTTCGGCCCGGCCCGGCGGGCCGCGCTGTTGTCGCGGACGTGAGCGCCCCCTGGCGGGTGGCCGGAGGCGGCGCGGCGTGTTGGACGTGTGGCTGGTGGCAGTGCACAATTTGCGAGTGGCTGGCGGTGTGGTGTGGCGGTTGGCGCGTCGGGCGGCGGAGAGGTATGTGTTGCGGGCGCCCTTTGCTGCGCTGCGTCGTTGCGTGTGCCGTACAGGGCGGGCGCTTGTCGACTGTGTGGGCGGTGTGGCGAATTGGCGTGAAACGGCTGCCGAGAGGTGTGTGGTAGCGAGCCGGTCGGTGGTGTCAGTGCGAAGGGGAATGTGCGTGCGTGTTTGGCGGTTTCGGTGTGCTTTTTGCGGCGTGAGAGTGGGAATTAGTGGGGCCGGCTGTTGTGTTGGTTCCTTGTGTCTTGTGTCGCGTAGCTTGATGGCAACGTGGAAGGACGCCGGTTTCGTTTTCGTTTCGAGCCTTGCGTGTGGTTGTCGACGTTGACTGGTTGGCGTGTGCCGATGCACGTGCATGTGTGGGTCGCGAGTGCGTTTTTGGCTGGCTGTGTGTGTGTGTGTGTGTGTGTGTGTGTGTGTGTGTGTGTGTTTTGGGGGGGGAAGGGGGAGGCGGTGGTGAAAGTGCAGTCGTCGGGTGGGGCTGGGGCTGTGCGTCGTGGCGGAAAGGTGGTAGGTTGCGGGAAGCGAGCCCGTCGTTGACGGTGTCGCGTGAGTTGTGAATCGAGTGGGGCGCGGGGCGCGTGGCGCGGGGCGCGGGGCGCGGGACAGGAGCAGCGTGCCGCTGCGTCGTGGTCGTCAGCAGAGGCTGTGCGTGTGCTTGTCCTTTTTGTGGGCGGTTCGTGCGAGGCGTTTTTGTTTTGTGTTGCCCTAGTTGTTAGTTTATTTTGTTTGTGTTTGTTATTTTGAGACGACGACTGGTTGGTGGCGTGCGCGCGAAGTGGCGGTGTGCGCTTCCCGTGTCGTTTGTGTTGTTTTGTTTTTTTGTTTTTGTGTGTTTTTTTTTTTGCACTGGGCCCCGGTGGGTGGGTGCGTGTGTGTCGATTGCCGGCTGGCGAAAGGTGCGCCATCGGCGGGGTGGGTCGCCGGCACAAGTAGAGGCGGCGGCGTTGTTGCTGTTGTTGTGTGGTGTTTGTTTTGTTCGGCTGTGTCGGCGAGCTGTGTTGCGGTGCGTGTGAATGGTGGTGCAAAAGTGCTGGCGTTGGGGCTGCGACTGCGACGGCGGCGAGCCGCGGGCGCGCCATTGATAGTGATGTTGTGAACAGCGGCTGTGTACGGTAGTGGTGTTGTTGTAGCACGACGTGCATCCGGGCTGGCGCGGAAAGCGCAGTTGCGGGCGGTTGCCCTTCGGTGCCAGCCATGTCGCGTGAGCGGCGGGTTGCTCTGGTGTCGACACGTGGTGCTCTGGGTTGTTGTGTGGTGCCCTTTGGCCGGTGGGGGTGGTTCGCGTGTGTCTCGTTCGCGCTCGGTATCTGGTCGTGGTCGTGCTGCTCCCCCGTCTGTCGGCGGTTTTCGACGTCGTCTGTACGTTTTTGTTCGTTTGCGGCGTGCCTGCCGACGTCGTCCCGTCGCGACCTTTCAACCGAAAGTGTGGCGCCCGAAGGTGAACGAACGTAACCCTGACCTCGGCGCTTTACGCTGAGCCGAGCGAACCGAACCGAACCTAACCTGTGGTGTGGTGTGGCGAGGTGAGCTCAGCCTGTGAGCCCCTAACGTCTACGTAAGGTAAGCTGTCCGGCTCACGCCTCACGTTTGAACGCTTTTTTAACCTACGTTTGACGCTTCTTAACCTAGCACTGACCCCTTAACCTAACGTGTAACCTAACCTAACCTAACCTAACCTAACCTAACCTCTGACGCCTGACGTGTTTGAATGCTTAACCTAAGTTTGACGCTTAACCTAACCCAAGTCCCCTTAACCTAACCCACGTCCACCTAACCTAACCTAACCTAACGTAGACGTGTAAACGTAATGTGTAACGCGTAACGTGTAAGGTCGGCTGTCGTGTGTGCTTGACGGCAGATTGGGTTGGTCTGTAGATTCGGATTGCGGTTTGCCTCGGTCGAGGGGTTGGGTCGGAAGCGGCGAGGGGCGGCGGCGCCTGTTGCGCAGGCGGCGTCCGTTTGCGGCGGGCAATTGTTGAGAAACGGCTGTGAATGTTGGCGGGCGAGAGGAGGAGGACGGCGCGCGATGTGGCCCGACGGCTGCGGGCCGATCGGGAAACGGCGGGAGGGCGACGGAAGGCGATGGGGCGGCGGAGGCGCGTTTGCACGGCCGTCATCGCCGCACGCCTCGGCTTGTGTGGCTGTGGCGCCGGCCGCGCTGGCCGGGCTGCCGCGGCGACGGTGTGGGAGTTTTGCCGAAGGTTTGGCCATTGTGGCGGGTCGTCGGCTGGGGCTGTGGGGGCGGCATTTGGGCGGGGGCGGCGATTCTCGGCGGGCCGACCCAGGCTGTAGCGCGCGGTAGCTGCAGTTTGGCCGTGGTTTGCGGCGCTGCCGTGGCGACTGGTTGGCGACTGTGGTGTGGCTGTGTGTAGCCCCATCCTCGGTGGTTTGAAAGGCGCGGGCGGTTGTGGCGCAGGTTTGGGGCTGCTCCGCACAGGCTGTCGGACGTTGGGCGGTAGCAAGCGCGGGAGGCGCGGCGCGGCGGCGCGCAGAGTGGCGGCCGCTCTCTCGGCCGTCCGCGCCCGCCCGCGACACTGGCTGGGCCTTGTGATTCTCTGCTCTCATTCCGAGTCGTGATGCCGTACCGAGCGGACCGCAGTGAGGAAGCGGAGGGTGTGGCGGATCGCCGTTCGGCAGAGCCTGCTCTGTCGGCGGCCCCATCCGGCCCCCCAACGGAAACAACCCAGCAGACGCCACCGGACGTCGAGATGGACTGCAGCATGGACCAGGGCGGTCGTTATGCGACCCCAGCTCCGGCTGAGGCAGCGAGTGGCGCGGCGGTCGGCAGCACGGCGGGGCTTGCCCCGACGGCTGTCACAAACCGCCGCCCACCTACGACCGATCGGTCCAGACGGACGGGCGTTGCCCAGAGAGGCAGGCGCGCACTTTCGGCGGATGGGGGCATGCCCCTGCACGCCTTTGCCCGCGCGCTTGATGTTGGTGGCCCGACGGCCGTAACCTCGGCCTCACGCGTGCCACAGCCGACGGCCTTGGCACCCGAGGCCACCACTTCGGCGGAGACAGCGCCTCATGGGGACCCAGCCCACACGCCGGAGGCGGAAAGGCAGCTCGCCTTCCTGATGGGCCTCATCCCAGGCGCTAAACCATCTCCGGATACCATGAAAGAGACGCAGCACTCGCGTAAGCGGCCAGCTGACGCGAGCGCGGAAACTCACAGCAAGAGGTCCGCCACTAGCACGCCTAGTAGCGCGCCCACGCTCCGCACCCAGCGGAAGGCGTCGCGGAAGGGATCCAGGACCCTTCACCCGACCGTGGACGACGAGGGTTTCATGCAGCCCTCCCGCAAGCACACAGCCAGGGCTGTGGTGCTTGCGCAACAGTCGGCGGTGCACACCGGCAACCGGTTCGCTGGCCTCTCCAATGATGCCAGTGAGCCCATGGACAGCCAGCAGCAGCAACAGCAGAAGTCGCCCCCTCCACCTCCCGTGGTCATCAAGTGGACCGGCGACTTCCGCGAATTTCGTGAAAAAGTAAAAGCTGTCGTTAAAGGGAACGTGACGTTCAGAGTCGCAGGGCGTGATCTGAACCGTGTCATCACCAAGACGGCAGAAGATTACCGCGGGGTCATGGACCTCGCAGAGAGAGAGGGGCTACACAGCTTCACCTACTCCTCGGAGCCGGTGAAGACGCTCAAAGTCGTGTTCCGCAAGCTCCCGTTCAGTATGGACCCGGGATACTTGCGGGAGCTGCTTGAGGACCTGGGCTTCCCGATACGCGCCACGGCGCGTATGAAGTCACCCAGGGACTTCTCCGACATGCCGCTTTTTATGGCGGTTCTGGACGACACCGTCGAGAACCGCAAAATATTCCAGGTGACCCACGTGGCTGATGTCGGCGTCACCGTGGAGAAGCTGCGCAGAAGACGCGGCCCACCGCAGTGCTTCAATTGCCAGGGCCTGGACCATGTGGCGAAGTACTGCAAGATGCCTCCCCGCTGCGTGAAATGCGCTGGGGAGCATCCCAGTCGGGAGTGCAAAATCCCGCGGACGGACGCGCCCACATGCTGCCATTGCGGCGAAAAGCATGTGGCGTGTTTCCGCGGCTGCACTGCCTTCCGGCGCGCTGCAAGAAGAGGACAGCCGGCGCGTTCCGCGCGGGTGCAAAACGGAAGGAGCTACGCATCCGTTGCCACCGCCAGATCAGCTGAGCAGCGTCCTGCCGCCCCCACTGACGTCCAGGGGCGTGGCAGTCAACCGGAGCCTGCGCAGGCGGCGGTAGCCGTGCGCGGGCGCGGACCGCCGAGAGAGCGCCAGCCTGAGCCTCCGCCAGCGGCGGTAGCCGTGCGCGGGCGCGGACCGCCGAGAGAGCACCAGCCAGAGCCTGCGCCAGCGGCGGTAGCCGTGCACGGGCGCGGACCGCCGAGAGAGCACCCAGCGCCAGCCAGGGTCGGCCGCCGGCGCGGACGGCGGAGGGAGCGCCCTGGCCGTGAGCCAGCGGTCGTTCGAGCGCAGGAGCCAGCATCCTCTCCCAGCACTGACTTTACATCCGCAGCGAGCGTCGCGGACGAAGTCAGGGCCTTGAGAGAGGATTTCAAGCTGCTCCTGCAACAACTCCCGCAGATGATTGCATCTGCAGTGCAGTCGGCCGCCCAGGCCACCACCACACCAGCTGTTCCCACACCCAAACATGGATAGACACATCCAAGGTCTAACCGTTTGCGTGTGGAACGCAAACAGCATTCGCTCCCAAGCGGGAGAATTCCGCCAGTTTCTGCGAGACGAACATGTGGACGTCTGTCTCGTCACAGAAACTTGGCTGAAGCCGGGCGTGAACGTGCGGGCGGCAAACTTCCGCTGCTACCGCACCGACCGGGTCACCCACGGCGGCGGAACGGCGGTGTACGTGAAGACGTCGTTGCGCCACCACCAGGTGCAGCTCCCGGTGACGCCAACCCTGGAGACGACCGGCGTCGTGGTCAACACCTCCGTGGGCCACGTAACATTCGTGGCGGCCTACCGGAAGCCGTCAGGACACCTCAACTCCGGGGACATTGAGACGCTGCTGTCGATGCGCGGGAACCTGTTCATCGGCGGCGATCTCAATGCAAAACACCCGGAGTGGAACTCCAGGGTCACCACCACCAGCGGCAGACGGCTCCTCCGGGTCGTCAACGACCATGACGCCGTGGTGCTGGGTCCCTTCGACCCGACGCACTACCCGGCGCGCGGCCGTCCCGACGTGCTCGACATCGCGATTGTGAAAGGGGCAGCACACAACGCGATCGCGAGCACTCGCTGTGCCCTGTCCTCCGATCACCTGCCAGTGATCTTCGACCTGGACACAGACGGTACGGCGCCTCCTGAGAACCGCTGCGCCCGCCTCAACACCGACTGGGCGCACTTCCAGCAGCACCTGGCAGAGACGGTCGCAGCCACACCTGATCCTGACGAGGAGGGGGTGGATGCAGCACTAGCAGCATTCACCCACTACACACTTGCGGCGGCAGATGCAGCAGCGCCGCGAGGACCGCGGAAGCCGAGGGACAACTCCAAACAGCTTCCGCCGGACATCCTGGCGTTGATCAGTCAGAAGAACCGGGTTTTCCGTGAGTGGCAGATCACGAGAAACCCCGCCACCAAGCGGCTGCTAAACCGCTTGCGCCGGGAGATCTCGGCGGCCGTCGGCCACCACCGTAATCGGGACTGGGCTGGCAGAATAGCCACGCTCAGGATCGATGACGGAAGCGCCTGGGCCATGACCAGGAGCTTCCTGCGCAAGGGGCAGCGCATCCCGCCGCTTCAAGTTGGCCGTGACGTCGTCGCAGAGCCGGACATGAAGGCCAGCGTGCTCGCGGACACCTTCGCCGAGAACTTCTCCACCGTGGACGATGTTGTCGACGAAGACACCATCCAGGAGGTGCAAGAGCGGCTTCCGCTGTACCTGACCCATCAGGAGGCGGACGACGTCATCGAGCCAACCACTGTAGAGGAAGTTCAACACCACCTCGACTCCTTACAGCCCAGGAAGGCGGGGGGGTGCGACAAGATCGACAACGCACTGCTGAAGAAGCTGCCACCGGAAGCAGTGCGTACCGTCACATCGATCTTTAACGCCATCCTCCGCACAGGCGCCTACCCCGATGCGTGGAAACACGCTGAGGTGGTCGCCATTCCGAAGGCTGGCAAGGACCACAGGCTGGCGCAGAACTATCGCCCAATAAGCCTGCTGCCCTCCCTCTCGAAGACCTTCGAGAGGATACTCGCCAAACGGCTACAGCGCCACGTCAGTGAAGAAGGCCTGCTTCCTGACGAGCAGTTTGGCTTTCGCAGTGGGCACTCGACGCAGCACCAACTACTGCGACTGGTGGAGCAGGCGATGGCGGCCCTGGAGAGACGCGAGTACCTTGGGGCGGTACTACTCGACGTCTCCAAGGCCTTTGATAGCGTGTGGCACGACGGCCTCCTGTATAAGCTGCTGGTACAGGGGGTACCCGTGTCGTACGTCCGCCTTCTCCAGTCATATCTGCGAGGGCGCACATTCCATGTGCGTGCCGACGGCGGCATGTCGACGGCGCGCCACATACGTGCCGGAGTGCCGCAGGGGTCCGTCCTTGGCCCCCTGCTGTACTCCCTCTTCACCGCTGACGTCCCGAAGACGACGCCGAGGGTTCATCTGGCGCTCTACGCCGATGACACCGCGCTGTACACGCGCAGCATGAGCGCGCAGTTGATGCGCCGCCGCCTGCAGCTCTCCTGCAATGAGATTGGAGCCTGGGCCACCAAATGGCGGCTCAAGTTCAACGCAGGGAAGAGCCAGGCGGTGGTGTTTACTCGCCGCTGCATTCCCGTCGCGCTGCCGCCAGTGCGGATCATGGGAGGCCCCATCCCGTGGTCGCGTACTGGAAAGTACCTCGGCGTCACTCTGGATCGACGCCTGACTTGGGGTCCACATATCAGGGAGCTGAGGGGCCGGGCGCTTGGACGGATGCGCTCGCTCTACCCCCTCCTCAACCCCACGACGACACTGCCCACCCACTGCGGCCTCACGCTCTACCTAGCACTAATCAGGCCAGTGCTGGAGTACGCGGCCGTGGTGTGGGGAAATGCTGCCGACACTCACGTCCAGACGCTGCAACGGGTGCAGAACAAAGCCCTTCGGCTGGCGCTCCACCTGCCAAGGGACTACGACACCCGTATGCTGCACGACATCGCGGGAGTTCCGATGCTGAAGCGCCGCTTCCGCGCGCTCGCACGGAACTTCTACGAGTCGGCGAGGAGGTCCAGGAACCCGCTGGTCAGTGGACTGGGAAACCAACTCCACTGGCGCCCAGCGACCAGATGGCCAGACCGGTTGCTGGAATAACCCCAGCACCCAGTGACGATGACCAAGAGACGTGAATTCGTGATGACATACCACTAAGAGAGGACCACATGCATCTAGTGAATTCAACACGCAGGAACAGCAGTTAACCTGCTTAACCTGCTTAAAACCGTGCAAGGAATTGCACGTGAGTTTCACACGGCTGATTCTCTGCTCTGCTGCTGTGCTGTGCTTGCGTGCC
Organism: Schistocerca americana; assembly: GCF_021461395.2. Classification (NCBI taxonomy): domain Eukaryota; kingdom Metazoa; phylum Arthropoda; class Insecta; order Orthoptera; family Acrididae; genus Schistocerca; species Schistocerca americana. The sequence continues at coordinate 15,003 of NW_025726162.1, read as the reverse complement.
TGCCGTCCCGCTCGCTCTCGCTGTGTGTTACGCGCGTCGTCGAAATGGCAGATCAGGCGGCTACGAACGAGACTGCTGCGGCACCCGCCGCCACCGGCACTACGAAGAAGGCCAAGTCTGCGTCGTCTGCGAAGAAGCCGCGCGCCAAGCCTGCGCACCCGCGCACCTCTGAGATGGTGACGGCCGCCATCAAGAGTCTGAAGGAGCGCGGCGGGTCGTCGCTGCAGGCGATCAAGAAGTACATAGCCGCGCACTACAAGCTGGACGCGGAGAAGCTGGCGCCGTTTATCAAGAAGTACCTCAAGTCGGCCGTCGTGGCGGGCGAGCTGGTGCAGACGAAGGGGAAGGGCGCGTCCGGCTCGTTCAAGCTTGCCGGCGCCGGCGGCGGGGGGGCGGCCGAGGGCGGCAAGGCTCGTGCTGGCGGTGCCAAGAAGAAGCGCGCCGCTCCGGCCAGCAAGGAGAAGAAGGGCGCCCGTGCGGCCGGCGCAAAGAAGGCTGGTGGCGTGAAGGCGGCGACCGGTCGGAAGGCGGGCGCCGCCAAGAAGGCGTCTGCGGCGTCGGCCGCTCCCGCGGGTGCGAAGAAGGCGGCTGCGGCCAAGCCGGCCAAGGCCAAGTCGCCGTCGAAGGCGAAGAAGGCCGCCAAGGTTCCGACGAAGAAGCCGAAGGCGCCGCGCCCGAAGAAGGCGACGACGCCGTCTAAGGCGAAGGCTTCGCCCAAGAAGAAGAAGTAGAGTAGAGTAGAGGAGAAAGAGATGGGAAAGGAAGGGTTTGGCGCTTGACTCCGTCGTCCCCACCCCCCGTCGTCGTCTAGTGGCGCGCAAGAGACGCGCGGCCCAAAACGGCCCTTCTCAGGGCCATCAAAGCACGTCGGGGAAGGTTTTGATTGTCGTGTTGCGTTTGGTGTGGGTGTCTGTCTGGCGTTTCTGTATGCCCGTGGGGATGCTGTTTGCGTGCCGTGGTGGTTGGATTGCGGGGGTCGGTGGCGGGTGTGGGCGGCGGTAGCGGTAAGCGGTGTTGTTGTTGTTGTTGTTGTTGTCGTGGTTGATTGTCGCCGTGTTTGTGGCGGCGGCCGACGGTTGGTTTTCTGTCACGTTGTTTTGTTTGAATACGTTGGTTGGCTTGCCTGCGTTCGTTCTTCTCGGATGTCTGTCTTGTCTAGTCGTGTCTGGTCTTTGTTTTGTTTTGTTCCTTTGTGTGTGTGTGTGTTATGTTTTGCAACGGGGGGCACGTTGAGATGTGGAAGGAGTCGGCGGGGATTTCGGTGGCGTGTAGAGCGAGCGAGCGCGCCTGCCTGGCCGTTGGCCGTCGGAGTGGAGTGCGGGTTTTTTTTTTTTTTGTTTTCGAAACGAAAGCGGCGGCCGGCCAGCCAGCCACCCGTGCGGTGTGACGTCGGCCGTTGGGTATTGTGCGCTTTGAGCGCCGGGGAGGGATGATGTGTGATTGTTGCGCGCTGGTAGCAGGCAGGCAGAGTGAGCGGGTGTGGCGGACGGACGGACGGGAAGTGGTGGTTTTTGTTTTTGGGTTGCGGGGCGAGAGGCAGGCGACCGACAAAGTTTGCTCGCGACGGAGAGATGTTAGTGGCCCTGAAAAGGGCCGTTTTTGTTTGTGCGGTGCGGTGCCGCGGCGCGGTTTAGGCGCGCTCGCCGCGGATGCGGCGCGCGAGCTGGATGTCCTTGGGCATGATGGTGACGCGCTTGGCGTGGATTGCGCACAGGTTGGTGTCTTCGAAGAGGCCGACGAGGTAGGCCTCGCTGGCCTCCTGCAGGGCCATGACTGCGGAGCTCTGGAAGCGCAGGTCGGTCTTGAAGTCCTGGGCGATCTCGCGCACTAGGCGCTGGAATGGCAGCTTGCGGATGAGCAGCTCTGTGCTCTTCTGGTAGCGCCTGATTTCTCGCAGGGCGACGGTGCCCGGCCTGTAGCGGTGGGGCTTCTTGACGCCTCCGGTGGCGGGCGCGCTCTTCCTCGCCGCCTTGGTGGCGAGCTGTTTGCGCGGCGCCTTTCCGCCGGTGGACTTGCGGGCCGTTTGCTTTGTGCGGGCCATGGCGGTAGCGGTAGCGGTAGCGGAGCGGCGTGCGTGGAGGTTAGGTGCGGCGCGGCGTCCGGTGCTGCCTTGACAACGGGCCCGCGCGCCTCCGTGCTGCGCTTATATGCCCTCGGTTGCGCGTGGTGGGGGGAGGGCGGGCCAGAGTCTATATAGGGGGGCGGCGGGCGCGCTGGGCGCAGACCGTAGCCGACTCGCCAGCCGCTGCAGCTGCTGTTTGTGCACGTTTTGCTTTGCCCGAGGAAGGAAGGATGACAGGCCGCGGCAAGGGAGGAAAGGGGCTCGGCAAGGGTGGCGCCAAGCGGCACCGCAAGGTGTTGCGCGACAACATCCAGGGCATCACGAAGCCCGCCATCCGCCGCCTGGCTCGCAGGGGCGGCGTGAAGCGCATCTCTGGTCTGATCTACGAGGAGACCCGCGGGGTGCTGAAGGTGTTCCTGGAGAACGTGATCCGCGACGCGGTGACGTACACTGAGCACGCCAAGCGCAAGACTGTGACGGCCATGGACGTGGTGTACGCCCTGAAGAGGCAGGGGCGCACCCTGTACGGTTTCGGCGGTTAGGCTGCGTCGCAGCGGGCGCTGGCCTTCCCGCGGCCGTGCTTGTGGGTGGGAGAGACTAGAAAACGGCCCTTTTCAGGGCCACCACACTGTTCGGAAGTTGAAAAGTGCGAAAGAGTCTGTGTTGTTGCTGCGTGTGTTTGTTTGTTTGTTTCTTTCTTTCTTTCTTTCCGTTTGAGCGACGTGATGTGACTGGGAGGGGAGAAGGAAAGGAAACGTGTCATGTGGCTGGCTGTGTGTGGAGCTGCTTCGTTTGTGTGTTTGTTATTGTGTGTCTTTGTATCGATCGCGACGGAGATGGCGGGCTGTGTGTTGTTGTGCGAGAGGCGGTGATTATTTGCTTGCGTGGTTTGGCTCTGTGTGTTTGTTTGCGGCGGCGTTGGGGTTTCCGAGGCAAGGCGTGTGGGCATAGGCGGCCGGATCAGCTGTTTCGTTCGTGTCGACGGCCGTTGCGCGCGGGAGTGGAGGGCGGTGTGTCGACACGCCTCCCTTTAACAATGGTCATTATTGCTGCCGTTGTCGGTTTGGAAGGCGACTGCGACCGTGCAAAATGTGTGTGTGTTGGGCCACACGGGCTGTGTGGACGACAAGATGGCGGACGTGCGCCGGCGGCGGCTGTGCTGTGACAGTGCAAAGTTAAAAAACAAAACAAGGTGCGGCGAGGACGACTGAAATTTTGCTTTGGACGTAGGTTTGTGTGGTGGCCCTGAAAAGGGCCGATTGTTGTGGGCCGAGCCGGCAAAGCGCGTTGCGTGCAGGGGAGCACGCGGCGCTGCGATTGCCTGGCCTCCTTTAGGCCTTCTTCTCGGTCTTCTTTGGCAGCAGGACGGCCTGGATGTTGGGCAGGACACCACCCTGTGCGATGGTGACGCCCGACAGGAGCTTGTTGAGCTCCTCGTCGTTGCGGATGGCAAGCTGCAGGTGGCGCGGGATGATGCGCGTCTTCTTGTTGTCGCGGGCCGCGTTTCCGGCCAGCTCGAGCACCTCAGCCGCGAGGTACTCCATGACGGCGGCGAGGTAGACGGGCGCCCCGGCGCCGACGCGCTCTGCGTAGTTTCCCTTGCGCAGGAGGCGGTGGATTCTGCCGACCGGGAACTGGAGCCCAGCCCTGCTTGAGCGGGACTTTGACTTGCCCTTGACTTTGCCTCCCTTTCCGCGTCCGGACATGGCGATGGGCTAGCGACGGTGCACACGAAACGGAAACGAAAACGACCGGTGCGAGCGGCAGCGAGTCGAGCAGCGGAGTGCGTGCCGGCGCAGCCGGGGTGGGGGTGCTTTATGGGCTCGGGTGCGGCGGCCGGTTGCGCGCGCGCCCCATTGGTCGGCGGCCGCAACAGGGCGAGCTGGTAAAGGTGCGGCGGCGGCTGGCGGCGGGTGCCACTGTGTGGGGAGACGCTGACTAGAGCGGAGCGCTTGCTACTGGTGTTGCTGCTGCCGTACGTTGGTTCGAGATGCCGCCGAAGACTAGCGGGAAGGCCGCCAAGAAGGCTGGCAAGGCGCAGAAGAACATTTCGAAGGGCGACAAGAAGAAGAAGCGCAAGAGGAAGGAGAGCTATGCCATCTACATCTACAAGGTGCTGAAGCAGGTGCACCCTGACACGGGCATCTCGTCGAAGGCGATGAGCATCATGAACAGCTTCGTGAACGACATTTTCGAGCGCATTGCGGCCGAGGCTTCTCGCCTGGCGCACTACAACAAGCGCTCGACCATCACGTCCCGCGAGATCCAGACCGCTGTGCGGCTGTTGCTGCCTGGCGAGCTGGCCAAGCACGCCGTGAGCGAGGGCACGAAGGCGGTGACCAAGTACACGAGCTCCAAGTAAGGAGGTGGCTCTGGAATGGAAGGAAGGATGGAGAAGGCTCCTCCGTTGCGAGAGCGGCAAAACGGCCCTTTTCAGGGCCACCAACTTGCCTTTTGCGGGAAGGGCGGAATTGTTGTTGTTGTTGTTGTTGTTGTTGTTGTTTGTGTGGACGGCTGTGATGTATGTGTGCATTTTGATTGTGGGTGGGGGGGGCGCGTCAAAGCGTGTTGCGCGGGGTACGGCCACGAGGTTGGTCGCCGTGGCGTGGAATGGTGGCACGCCTCGTTGGCGTGGTTTTTGACCCATTGGTGTTGTTGGTGTGTGTGTGTGTGTGTGTGTGTGTGTGTGTGTGTGTGTGTGTTACCCGTCTGCGAGGGGGGACAGTGCGATCGGCGACTTTTGTGTCACCGTAACGACGGCCGTTTGCGGGTTTGTTTTTTTTTGCACATCATACATGGCGAGGGTGAAATGTGAAATGTTTTCGTTTGGTTTGTTTTTTTTTTGCCGCCCACTATTCCCTTTGCTGTACGCCGAGTTTGACAATGGTGCGACGTAACTGCAGCGTGGAGGTGTGTGAGTGACGTTGAAATGAACGTGCCATTAAGACGCATTGTTGTTGTATTGTACTGTACGTGTACGGCGACACGCACGATGATGTACCATTCGACTCTGATGTTTGATAGCCGTGTCTGACTGATTGCGTACGACGCACGCACACCGATGTCGTCATTCAAGATGCACGCGTGTCCAGTGCAGTACAGTAAGCGCGACGACGGCGGCGGCGGCGGCGGCGGTCGTTTGTTTGGCGAATGTCTGTACACGTGTTTGTCTGTGTCCATCCGGTATGTATTTGTTTGTTTGAAAGTGTTTTGTGTGTCGGTGACGTGGTCCGATCCGTCGCCCCCTGAGTAACTGTCGATCGGCGCGATAGACCGGCGTCACGCAACTGAACCGAAGTCGTGGGCACACCCGTCATACTGTTGTACACCGTCGCGCTGAGAACGGTAACGAAAGGTTGACTTTGATCGGTCGAATGTCTGGGCAGAACGTGAGGAATGAGGCACGAGTGCAAGGAGGGGGGGCAAAAGAGAGAGGAAGGGAAAAAGGGGAGAAACGCATTCGTAGAGCAACGGAACGCTCCCGTGTCGGAGGCGTATTGGAGCCGCACTGAAATGCGTTTAACGGCGGCGCGGCTGCAAGTGTCTGCCGTGGTGAACGTTACCTTTGACGGCTGCATTGGGCTTTGCCTTTGCTTTTTTTGCTTTCGCTTTCGCTTTCGCTTTCCCGGATGTACGTAACGTTTGTTGATATGGTTCTGAGGAAGAGTGTATGACAGTGCCGTGCCGTCCATGTTCGTGTGCCCTCCCATTGTGTGTATGCTATTGTCTGTGTACTTGAATGATGTATGTAGGTGTTAGTGGACATGTTTTACCAGTGGGGGGAAATGGATCGTCGATAGTTGCCGTCACTCTGTCACGGTCGAGATGACGCACCCTCCGTACAGAAAGGTGTCGAGAAAGTGAGTGTGTGTGTGTGTGTGCGTGCGTCCGTGAATTGGCAGTGTTTGGAGGTGGGCGTGCCCTGCATGTGGCCCGGAAGGCTGTTCGTTAGGCGGTAGTGTTGTGTGGACAGGGGAGGGGCATGCGTAACGCTGCTGGCATGGCATTTCGGGAGATGGGAGGGGGCAAACGAGGAAACGAGGAGCGGCGGCCAAAGACGGGACGGGGAGGGGCGCGGTGTGGGTGGCTTGCGCCTGTGCTCGGCGTTGTGGTTTGTGCAAAAGAGGAGGAGAAAAACAATGTGAGTTGCCAGGGAGGGGAGCGGTGTTGTGTTGTGGTTGTCGTGGTGTAGCCGCAGACGCGGCTGTCAGTGAACGTGGCGAGACGGACGGATGCGCGGAGGGGCGGGGGCGGCGCATTTCGCCGGTGCCGTGCCGTGCCTGAAAGCCGCGTGGTCGCTGTGTTGTTGGTGGCGTGGGGGCGAGGAGAGTACCGTACGGGTGTGCTTGTGCGCCGGAAATGGCACACTGCGCCCGCCCGTCTTGGAGGCTGATGGCTGTGGTGTGGAAATGGGGCGCGGTGATGTTGAAGCAGTTGAAGAACAGAAAAGAAACCAAGAAAACGGAAGGCGTGATGCGGCGGTGGTGGTGAGAGCGGGAAAAACAAAACAAAAAAAAAACAACAACAAAAAAGAAGGAAAAACAACAAGAAAACAAAAAGTCTATCAATATTAAAATGTAAATGGAAATGGAAATGGACCCAGGTATGACCTCCCTGCACAAATAGCAGAGAGTCCGATGATGATAATAAAAATGTGCCAGAATGTTAACGTCCCTACAAAACAAACCCAACGATAATATTAATGAAAGAGTGAACCGTATGTAACATTGCAACAGACATAATGAAACCTGATAAATTGTATAAGGGCAGCAGCGTTGACCTTTGGCCCTGTATTCAGAATAAAAAGAGCCAAAGATCGTTACCCCAATGAAAAAGACACTGAAACACGTATGTAACATAGTAGCGATGGCGAGACATTGTAGCATCTGTGACCAGAGAGTTTGCGCTGGACTGCGCGAGTGTTGCGAGCGGTTCCCAGTCAGTCAGTCAGTCAGTCAGTAGTTGTTGCGAGTCCGTAGCTCTGTGTAGTTGAGGGCTGTACTCTGTCAGTAGTCGTCGCGTGCAGTACGCTAATAGTCGTCATGCAGAGCGGTCGGTCAGTAGTAGCAGCCGAGTGCGGTTGTGTGATGTAGGCGGTCGGCAACACTGGTCAAGATGGTGAATAAGGTATACTGTTAATTAATATAATCATTAGATAATGAAAAATTGTAATTATTCTCCAACAAGTTCCCCAATAATAATTTTTATTTCAAAAGCATTTTTCAAACATTTAATTTTTTATTGAACTAAAGAGTTCGTTGCACTTCACATTTCATTCCACTTCTTTGAAGAAAAATGTCACTAAAATCACAAAAAAAGAGAATATTATTATTTGCAATGCAGTTCCTCCAAGCGCTGCGCAACAACCAGAGCAGAAATGTGACATCCATTTATTCGGAGGTAAGACTTTAAGTCTGATTGTTTTGCACAGGGCCAAAGACCGATATTTCGGTTTAATTGAAGTTTCTTGTCACTGAACGGACTTTTTTAAATGTTGTGTGAAGACTTTATATTTGAGTCAGATTGCGAATTTCACATTTTTGTTGCCATTTTCAATACCTCTCATTGTGGGCGAGGTTACAATTAGCGCAATGTCCATTAGCATCCGTAAATAACATTGTCCATTATTTTAAATTTTGCTGGGAGGTTACAACACACACACACACACAAAAAAAAAAAAAAAAAAAAAAAAAACAAAAAAAAAAAAAACAAAAAATTGCATTTATATCCGCTCCTCAATTGTAGATACCGCTTACACAGCTGTGTGCAATGAATGAGTGCTGGCTGGTAATTAATTGCACTCCTTGGAGGGAAATGCCATAGGAAGTAGTCTTTAAAAAGTGAATGTTTTTCGTTAAGAGACAAAAGTTACTTTAGAAAAAAAGTAATAGTGGGGCTTTTGTTGTTGAACAAAATAAGTACAATGAACATACGTTATCAGATTTGCGCAATGCAGCGTCACACCACCTTTTGATTATAACACAATAGACTATACATCGTCCCGAACCGTGACCAGAGTCGCGAGACGAGCAGAGCACGCCGCCGACGCCCGCTCAGTACAACCGTCCACCCGCTACTACTGTCGACCGACTACTACCTCTCCCGACTCGCGCTACAATATATATATAACAACTGTTCCTGGCGACCCGGTGCGTGCCACTACTGTCGTCTGGCGCGGTCCAAGCGCCGACTAGCAGCGATAAAGAACTCTCTGGTCAGACAGAGATGCTGTCATGCCTCGCCATCGCTCTGGTAATGAATACATACGTGTTGCAGCGTGCGTACCACCGGAACACGCAGTGGCGGAGCCAAAGACTGTGTTGTCGAGGTCGAGTGCGAGCGGGAAGAGAGGCAGCGTCGGCACGGAGATGCAAGCGAGCGCGAGACGCACGGGGGCTGCGGCGTGGCGCGTTTGCGGTCGGCGCCTTTGGTGGCAACGGCCGGGACAAGCAGCGGTGTATGGTGTGGTGCGGGGCGGACAGGGGCGGAGGCGGCGCGACGACGGCATGGGGGCGAAAACGGGACGGGGGACGGCGGATGTTGAGAGGCGTCACGCGCGGACAGGACACAGACACAGAGACACACAGATTGGAAAGGGAGGGTGCGCGGTAGTAGTTGGGAATGTGCGTACCGTGCGGGATGGGAGTGGGCGAGGAACACGGTCGTGGCCCCTGTTTTGGGTGCGTGTGATGACGTCGGTGTGTTGTGGGAAGGGAAGGTGCTGTGGCGGCGGCGCGTAATGGGCGTAGGCCGAAAAGAGAAAGGAACGTGGGCAGTGTGTTGGCAAGCGTCGGTTCGACTGCGACGTTGATGGGCAGGGCAGGGCAGGGCAGGGCAGGGCAGGGCAGGGCAAGGCAAGGTTAATGGTGGTAGGAGTAGGCGTGTGGGCGCAAAAAATCTGCCGCTGCAGGCGGTGCCGTAACCGCCATGGCGGGAAGGAGAGAGGGCCAAAGAAAGAAAGAAAGAAAGAAAGAAAGAAAGAAAGAAGAAGAAAACAAAAAAAAAAGGAGGGGGGGGCGAAAGTGGAGAGGCGGTGGTGTGAGAAGGGCGGGGGCGGGGGCGGAAGGAAGGCAGGAAGGACAAGAGGCGAGGCGACGGCTTGCTTTGTGTATCGGTCGGTCTCTGGCTATGCTTCGTTTTCTGCAGCAGGGTCGGTGCGCGGCGTGGCTCGCGGCAGTGGGAACGCCTGGTGGCTGGACGGCCAGCAATGCGGTTGGATGGGCGGCCACAGCACCGCACCTGTGCCCGAGGAGGAGACGCTGGCGGCGGGCCCTGAGGTGAGGCCGGCTCGGCTGGGGCTGTGGATGTGTAGGTGTGCGCCGCTGCTGCAACAACGAGTAAAACGCGAGAAGAAGGGATGGCGGTAGAGAGAGAAAAAAAAAAAGAGGTCGTGTTGTGTTGATGCGCAGGCAGACGCGTACAGAGGGACGAGCCCGGTCTGCAGCAGGGTGTGGCCGTGCCGAGTGCAGAGCAGCGGCGGCTCGGTTCGGTTCGGCCCGGCCCGGCGGGCCGCGCTGTTGTCGCGGACGTGAGCGCCCCCTGGCGGGTGGCCGGAGGCGGCGCGGCGTGTTGGACGTGTGGCTGGTGGCAGTGCACAATTTGCGAGTGGCTGGCGGTGTGGTGTGGCGGTTGGCGCGTCGGGCGGCGGAGAGGTATGTGTTGCGGGCGCCCTTTGCTGCGCTGCGTCGTTGCGTGTGCCGTACAGGGCGGGCGCTTGTCGACTGTGTGGGCGGTGTGGCGAATTGGCGTGAAACGGCTGCCGAGAGGTGTGTGGTAGCGAGCCGGTCGGTGGTGTCAGTGCGAAGGGGAATGTGCGTGCGTGTTTGGCGGTTTCGGTGTGCTTTTTGCGGCGTGAGAGTGGGAATTAGTGGGGCCGGCTGTTGTGTTGGTTCCTTGTGTCTTGTGTCGCGTAGCTTGATGGCAACGTGGAAGGACGCCGGTTTCGTTTTCGTTTCGAGCCTTGCGTGTGGTTGTCGACGTTGACTGGTTGGCGTGTGCCGATGCACGTGCATGTGTGGGTCGCGAGTGCGTTTTTGGCTGGCTGTGTGTGTGTGTGTGTGTGTGTGTGTGTGTGTGTGTGTGTGTGTTTTGGGGGGGGAAGGGGGAGGCGGTGGTGAAAGTGCAGTCGTCGGGTGGGGCTGGGGCTGTGCGTCGTGGCGGAAAGGTGGTAGGTTGCGGGAAGCGAGCCCGTCGTTGACGGTGTCGCGTGAGTTGTGAATCGAGTGGGGCGCGGGGCGCGTGGCGCGGGGCGCGGGGCGCGGGACAGGAGCAGCGTGCCGCTGCGTCGTGGTCGTCAGCAGAGGCTGTGCGTGTGCTTGTCCTTTTTGTGGGCGGTTCGTGCGAGGCGTTTTTGTTTTGTGTTGCCCTAGTTGTTAGTTTATTTTGTTTGTGTTTGTTATTTTGAGACGACGACTGGTTGGTGGCGTGCGCGCGAAGTGGCGGTGTGCGCTTCCCGTGTCGTTTGTGTTGTTTTGTTTTTTTGTTTTTGTGTGTTTTTTTTTTTGCACTGGGCCCCGGTGGGTGGGTGCGTGTGTGTCGATTGCCGGCTGGCGAAAGGTGCGCCATCGGCGGGGTGGGTCGCCGGCACAAGTAGAGGCGGCGGCGTTGTTGCTGTTGTTGTGTGGTGTTTGTTTTGTTCGGCTGTGTCGGCGAGCTGTGTTGCGGTGCGTGTGAATGGTGGTGCAAAAGTGCTGGCGTTGGGGCTGCGACTGCGACGGCGGCGAGCCGCGGGCGCGCCATTGATAGTGATGTTGTGAACAGCGGCTGTGTACGGTAGTGGTGTTGTTGTAGCACGACGTGCATCCGGGCCGGCGCGGAAAGCGCAGTTGCGGGCGGTTGCCCTTCGGTGCCAGCCATGTCGCGTGAGCGGCGGGTTGCTCTGGTGTCGACACGTGGTGCTCTGGGTTGTTGTGTGGTGCCCTTTGGCCGGTGGGGGTGGTTCGCGTGTGTCTCGTTCGCGCTCGGTATCTGGTCGTGGTCGTGCTGCTCCCCCGTCTGTCGGCGGTTTTCGACGTCGTCTGTACGTTTTTGTTCGTTTGCGGCGTGCCTGCCGACGTCGTCCCGTCGCGACCTTTCAACCGAAAGTGTGGCGCCCGAAGGTGAACGAACGTAACCCTGACCTCGGCGCTTTACGCTGAGCCGAGCGAACCGAACCGAACCTAACCTGTGGTGTGGTGTGGCGAGGTGAGCTCAGCCTGTGAGCCCCTAACGTCTACGTAAGGTAAGCTGTCCGGCTCACGCCTCACGTTTGAACGCTTTTTTAACCTACGTTTGACGCTTCTTAACCTAGCACTGACCCCTTAACCTAACGTGTAACCTAACCTAACCTAACCTAACCTAACCTAACCTCTGACGCCTGACGTGTTTGAATGCTTAACCTAAGTTTGACGCTTAACCTAACCCAAGTCCCCTTAACCTAACCCACGTCCACCTAACCTAACCTAACCTAACGTAGACGTGTAAACGTAATGTGTAACGCGTAACGTGTAAGGTCGGCTGTCGTGTGTGCTTGACGGCAGATTGGGTTGGTCTGTAGATTCGGATTGCGGTTTGCCTCGGTCGAGGGGTTGGGTCGGAAGCGGCGAGGGGCGGCGGCGCCTGTTGCGCAGGCGGCGTCCGTTTGCGGCGGGCAATTGTTGAGAAACGGCTGTGAATGTTGGCGGGCGAGAGGAGGAGGACGGCGCGCGATGTGGCCCGACGGCTGCGGGCCGATCGGGAAACGGCGGGAGGGCGACGGAAGGCGATGGGGCGGCGGAGGCGCGTTTGCACGGCCGTCATCGCCGCACGCCTCGGCTTGTGTGGCTGTGGCGCCGGCCGCGCTGGCCGGGCTGCCGCGGCGACGGTGTGGGAGTTTTGCCGAAGGTTTGGCCATTGTGGCGGGTCGTCGGCTGGGGCTGTGGGGGCGGCATTTGGGCGGGGGCGGCGATTCTCGGCGGGCCGACCCAGGCTGTAGCGCGCGGTAGCTGCAGTTTGGCCGTGGTTTGCGGCGCTGCCGTGGCGACTGGTTGGCGACTGTGGTGTGGCTGTGTGTAGCCCCATCCTCGGTGGTTTGAAAGGCGCGGGCGGTTGTGGCGCAGGTTTGGGGCTGCTCCGCACAGGCTGTCGGACGTTGGGCGGTAGCAAGCGCGGGAGGCGCGGCGCGGCGGCGCGCAGAGTGGCGGCCGCTCTCTCGGCCGTCCGCGCCCGCCCGCGACACTGGCTGGGCCTTGTGATTCTCTGCTCTGCTGCTGTGCTGTGCTTGCGTGCCTGCCGTCCCGCTCGCTCTCGCTGTGTGTTACGCGCGTCGTCGAAATGGCAGATCAGGCGGCTACGAACGAGACTGCTGCGGCACCCGCCGCCACCGGCACTACGAAGAAGGCCAAGTCTGCGTCGTCTGCGAAGAAGCCGCGCGCCAAGCCTGCGCACCCGCGCACCTCTGAGATGGTGACGGCCGCCATCAAGAGTCTGAAGGAGCGCGGCGGGTCGTCGCTGCAGGCGATCAAGAAGTACATAGCCGCGCACTACAAGCTGGACGCGGAGAAGCTGGCGCCGTTTATCAAGAAGTACCTCAAGTCGGCCGTCGTGGCGGGCGAGCTGGTGCAGACGAAGGGGAAGGGCGCGTCCGGCTCGTTCAAGCTTGCCGGCGCCGGCGGCGGGGGGGCGGCCGAGGGCGGCAAGGCTCGTGCTGGCGGTGCCAAGAAGAAGCGCGCCGCTCCGGCCAGCAAGGAGAAGAAGGGCGCCCGTGCGGCCGGCGCAAAGAAGGCTGGTGGCGTGAAGGCGGCGACCGGTCGGAAGGCGGGCGCCGCCAAGAAGGCGTCTGCGGCGTCGGCCGCTCCCGCGGGTGCGAAGAAGGCGGCTGCGGCCAAGCCGGCCAAGGCCAAGTCGCCGTCGAAGGCGAAGAAGGCCGCCAAGGTTCCGACGAAGAAGCCGAAGGCGCCGCGCCCGAAGAAGGCGACGACGCCGTCTAAGGCGAAGGCTTCGCCCAAGAAGAAGAAGTAGAGTAGAGTAGAGGAGAAAGAGATGGGAAAGGAAGGGTTTGGCGCTTGACTCCGTCGTCCCCACCCCCCGTCGTCGTCTAGTGGCGCGCAAGAGACGCGCGGCCCAAAACGGCCCTTCTCAGGACCATCAAAGCACGTCGGGGAAGGTTTTGATTGTCGTGTTGCGTTTGGTGTGGGTGTCTGTCTGGCGTTTCTGTATGCCCGTGGGGATGCTGTTTGCGTGCCGTGGTGGTTGGATTGCGGGGGTCGGTGGCGGGTGTGGGCGGCGGTAGCGGTAAGCGGTGTTGTTGTTGTTGTTGTTGTTGTCGTGGTTGATTGTCGCCGTGTTTGTGGCGGCGGCCGACGGTTGGTTTTCTGTCACGTTGTTTTGTTTGAATACGTTGGTTGGCTTGCCTGCGTTCGTTCTTCTCGGATGTCTGTCTTGTCTAGTCGTGTCTGGTCTTTGTTTTGTTTTGTTCCTTTGTGTGTGTGTGTGTTATGTTTTGCAACGGGGGGCACGTTGAGATGTGGAAGGAGTCGGCGGGGATTTCGGTGGCGTGTAGAGCGAGCGAGCGCGCCTGCCTGGCCGTTGGCCGTCGGAGTGGAGTGCGGGTTTTTTTTTTTTTTGTTTTCGAAACGAAAGCGGCGGCCGGCCAGCCAGCCACCCGTGCGGTGTGACGTCGGCCGTTGGGTATTGTGCGCTTTGAGCGCCGGGGAGGGATGATGTGTGATTGTTGCGCGCTGGTAGCAGGCAGGCAGAGTGAGCGGGTGTGGCGGACGGACGGACGGGAAGTGGTGGTTTTTGTTTTTGGGTTGCGGGGCGAGAGGCAGGCGACCGACAAAGTTTGCTCGCGACGGAGAGATGTTAGTGGCCCTGAAAAGGGCCGTTTTTGTTTGTGCGGTGCGGTGCCGCGGCGCGGTTTAGGCGCGCTCGCCGCGGATGCGGCGCGCGAGCTGGATGTCCTTGGGCATGATGGTGACGCGCTTGGCGTGGATTGCGCACAGGTTGGTGTCTTCGAAGAGGCCGACGAGGTAGGCCTCGCTGGCCTCCTGCAGGGCCATGACTGCGGAGCTCTGGAAGCGCAGGTCGGTCTTGAAGTCCTGGGCGATCTCGCGCACTAGGCGCTGGAATGGCAGCTTGCGGATGAGCAGCTCTGTGCTCTTCTGGTAGCGCCTGATTTCTCGCAGGGCGACGGTGCCCGGCCTGTAGCGGTGGGGCTTCTTGACGCCTCCGGTGGCGGGCGCGCTCTTCCTCGCCGCCTTGGTGGCGAGCTGTTTGCGCGGCGCCTTTCCGCCGGTGGACTTGCGGGCCGTTTGCTTTGTGCGGGCCATGGCGGTAGCGGTAGCGGTAGCGGAGCGGCGTGCGTGGAGGTTAGGTGCGGCGCGGCGTCCGGTGCTGCCTTGACAACGGGCCCGCGCGCCTCCGTGCTGCGCTTATATGCCCTCGGTTGCGCGTGGTGGGGGGAGGGCGGGCCAGAGTCTATATAGGGGGGCGGCGGGCGCGCTGGGCGCAGACCGTAGCCGACTCGCCAGCCGCTGCAGCTGCTGTTTGTGCACGTTTTGCTTTGCCCGAGGAAGGAAGGATGACAGGCCGCGGCAAGGGAGGAAAGGGGCTCGGCAAGGGTGGCGCCAAGCGGCACCGCAAGGTGTTGCGCGACAACATCCAGGGCATCACGAAGCCCGCCATCCGCCGCCTGGCTCGCAGGGGCGGCGTGAAGCGCATCTCTGGTCTGATCTACGAGGAGACCCGCGGGGTGCTGAAGGTGTTCCTGGAGAACGTGATCCGCGACGCGGTGACGTACACTGAGCACGCCAAGCGCAAGACTGTGACGGCCATGGACGTGGTGTACGCCCTGAAGAGGCAGGGGCGCACCCTGTACGGTTTCGGCGGTTAGGCTGCGTCGCAGCGGGCGCTGGCCTTCCCGCGGCCGTGCTTGTGGGTGGGAGAGACTAGAAAACGGCCCTTTTCAGGGCCACCACACTGTT